>NC_069713.1:6317317-6459817 GCF_027358585.1 Pangasianodon hypophthalmus
GACGAGCTTGTCACCGTCTCGCTTCCACACCGACTCGTAATCAGGTCGAGGACGGAGCCGAGGCGCTCGCGCTCCGTCACGCCGATGATGAGCAGGTGCCTCTGGAATGCAGCTAGAAAACAAACAAAGAAAAAAAAAACCCATCAAATTAAATGTAAACACATGAAGATGAGTTGAAGATAAATAACTAAAACAAACCTGAAACCTGGTGTACAATAAAAGGACAAAACTGCCTCCTTGGGATTTTCTTTACTGAGCAAAGGGACAATAATAGATTATATATACGCTTTAATAAGGGTCGGGCGATATGACAAAAATATCATATCACGATATTTCTATGATACACGATATGATACGTATCACGATATATAGGTTTGCTAACCAACTGTCAGCGCCGTAGTAACGTCGCGTTTAAAAACTGATCCTTTTTATTTAATCGATCAGATGGCACTCTGTTTAATTATTTAATTAATTTTTTTAATTTTAAAATAATATATTTTCTATTGTAATGAATGCAAAAATTATCAAAAAGGAGGATTTTAATGTTAATTTTAATCTGTTAATGTTTGACAACTTTAAATCTTAACATAAAATCAGCTGCTTCCAGAGTTAAAAAAAAAAAAACAAGCAAATAAATAAATAAAGACACCATGATTCACCTGATATCATGATAGAAAATTATATTGTGACATTATCATGATATCGATATTATGTTGTCGTATCGCCCAGCTCTATGCATATTCAAATATTCCAAATAATAATTTAGCATAAAAAGTGAAATGTTAGGCATCAGTTTAAAAAAAAAAAAAAAAAAAAAAAAGCACTATTTAGATGCGATATCATGCTTCATTTTTATCGAGATACACTGAACAAACAGCACATGCGTCTTTTTTCTGGTTATTCGTGAGTATCACTAGTAGCAGAACACGTTGCTATTCGCTTACAAGTTGCACAATCATGATGCGTTTGTAGGAGATGAAAGAATGAATAAAGCACAGATCGTATAGAAAGTGTGATTTTGAAAATTTGATGAAAAGAGTTTTCTCGCTTCAGAAGCACATCCGGTATAAGTCGGTCTTTATTTATGAATCACGTATCTGTTCACAGCATCGAGGTGCGCTGTGCAACCCACTGTAATAAACGAACCGTAGCTGAATTCTGGATTCTGATTGGTCAGAAGGACAATCACAGGATTATATCAATGCACTTGCTCTAATACGTTATCATTTCTATAGTAACGACTCGCACAGGGACTTGTACGGCAGACGCGCCACACAAACAGGTGCAATTATTTACATGAAATTTCCCTAAAGACACGCTTATTTAACGTTTCTGGAAGCTGTGACTTTACGTTTTCTGAAAATCTTCAGGACCGAGGAGTTTACGCTTATTCGATAAGCTGTGTTTTTTATTTCAAGACAGAGGAAAATGAGAGGCTGGTGAGAGAACGACTGTTTATAGCTGCTGTAACGTAAGCAGTAACTTTTTCACAGACATGTAGTTGAATGTAACTAGAAATGGACAAAAATTCGGATGTTATTGGAAAATAATCAGCTTCGCTGTGCTAACAGTCCCTCCGCTTCATCACACCATTCTGTCGTTGATTATTTTCCTAAAACAGCACGTCTTAAAGTGGTTTATTCCTAAGCAAACATATCACAAGACTTGAAACTGTGTCTACACATCAGTCATGTGACCTGCTTGTTCAGGCTCCTGATTGGTCCACCTCTTCAGCCGTGCATTGTGAGAAAACTACGACCTCACTCATGTGCGGTACAGCTGCGATATCGGACGCTGAAACACCTGACAGCGCGTGGCGAAGTGTTTCATATCGTTCAGCGCGGCGCTCTCGAGAACGTTCTTCATCCCGGACGTTATCCGAGCCGCAGACCTGCTAAGCAGAACGACATCTAAGAATAGCCTTCGCTTTTATTTCAAGTGCTTCGGATCGGGAAATTTGATTCGAATCGATAGCTGCTGATTTTTCAGTTTCAGACGCACAGACATAACACCAAACTCCGATGATCTAGTTCAGCGTTTTATCTTCTGCTTTATCATCGTTCTCACTTTAAAAACAAAAAAACAAACAAAAAAAAAAAAGAACTCAGGTTTCAGGTCTTATGTAACGTCTTTCTTGAGAAATGGACGAGTTCAGACTGAGAGGATCCAGGAAGAGCGTGTGTTGACTTGCTGGCTGTGTTTAAAAAAAAAAAAAACAGAAAGTGAAAGTACTGATGCTGCACAGTCTGTCTCTCTCCCGACCGTGCTCTAGATCCTCCAGCCTCTTTATTTCCGTCTCCATCTCTTCCTGTACATTCGTCTCAGTCTGCTGGAATTCAGGACATGAATACAGTGTGTGTGTGTGTGTGTGTGTGTGTGTGTGTGTGTGTGTTCACTGCAAAGAGGTGATTAATGAGTCATTGTCATGCAAATAATCACAAATAATGATAGTATTCAGTATTCAGTATCAGCAGTGGACACTAAAGGAAGATTTCTGCGATACTTATCACTACGGCACATGATGTACAGCACAGTGAATAAATGAGTGTGATCGTGCTTTTAGTGAAAAATGAATGAACACAAATAGGAAAGGAAAAATTGGTGCAGATTTTAACAATCTACAGTTTTATAATTTTATACAAGCAAAAAAAACGTTTACCGAACTTCTTTTTAAAAGTTTTAAATTCTCACATCAGATTAGCTGCTTCAAGATTTTGTAGTCAGACAGATAGATAGACAGATAGACAGATAGATAGATAGATAGACAAATTGACAGACAGATAAATAAACAGACATACAGTCAGATGCATGTATAGATAGATAGATAGATAGATAGACAAATTGATAGGCAGATAAATAGATAGACATACAGATAGATAGATAGATAGATAGATGGCTAGAGAGGTAAATAAACAGTGAGAGATAAATGGATAGACAGGCAGATAGACAGAGAGATATATAGAGGTAGATAGAAAGACAGAGTGATAGATGAAGAGGTAGATGGTCAGACAGGTAGAGAGACAGATAGATAGACAGACAGATGTATAGATTTTGTAGTCAGACAGATAGACAGATAGATAGATAGACAAATTGACAGACAGATAAATAAACAGACATACAGTCAGATGCATGTACAGATAGACAGATAGATAGACATACAGTCAGATAGATAGATAGATAGATGGCTAGAGAGGTAAATAAACAGTCAGACAGATAAATAGATAGACAGGTAGATAGATAGAGAGATATAGAGGTAGATAGAAAGACAGAGTGATAGATGAAGAGGTAGATGGTCAGACAGGTAGAGAGACAGATAGATAGATGGTTCTGGATTGATGATAGAATAATAGAAGAGTCTGTGATTGGATGAGGCCACACAGGCTAATTAATTATTCATGAACATCTCCAGCTGATCATAGGAAAGAAATATGAATTCAACCCCACCCCCTCTGAAACAACACACACAAGCATGGAACTGTGTGTGTGTGTGTGTGTGTGTGTGTGTGTGTGCACGTGTGTGTGTGTGTGTGTGTGGAATGTTCAGGATGACACCTGATGGATTCCGGTCCTGATGATTTTAATGATTATGTTGGATCTTGGATACCTGAACACCTGGCGTGTGCGCGCGTGTGTGCGCGCGTGTGTGTGCGCGCGTGTGTGTGTGCGCGTGTGCGTGCGCGCGTGTGTGTGTGCGCGTGTGCGTGCGCGTGTGACGGTGTGGAATGTTCAGGATGACACCTGATGGATTCCGGTCCTGATGATTTTAATGATTTTGTTGGATCTTGGATAGCTGAACACCTGGCGTGTGTGTGTGTGTGCGTGCGTGCGTGTACATGTGTGTGTGTGCACACGTGTATGCGTGCGTGTGTGTGTGTGTGTGTGTGTGTGTGTGTGTGCACACGTGTATGCGTGCAACAAGTAGCATTTCCATCCTGCCAGGCCGGACCTTCATGCCAGAGTGTCAGTTTGACGTTCATCAGACAATTAATTATCCTCATCTCACACTGCTAATAAGACGCTGTGAAAACAGAGCGACAGATGGAGGGCCGGGAGGAGGTGGTGGGATGGAGGGATAGAGCAGGGATGGAGGAGGAGGAGGAGGAGGAGGTGGGCGGCGGTCGGCTTTCTGCAGGCGACACAGAGAAGCTCTGAGATCAGAAATGCTTATGTCCACCTGTGAGAGTAAGAGAGGAGGGAGGCGTGTTTTATTCTCTCGTGCCCGGTTTGAAGTCTGCTTTAAAGGTGCGTTAGATTCGATTAGATCTCTCACAGTTAAGCAGGTGGGTTCAACATCTGAATGCCTTTTTTTTTTTTTTTTTTTTTTATAACTCCACTCATGTTCACGTAGCTCCGCCCCCAGTATCTGCAGTGACCTGTAGAGTAGCCTGACGGGAGGTTCATCCAACCACAAACGAGCGTTCTGGACCGGAAATCAGTTTTCCAGACGGGTTTTCTCGGCCACTTAGTCCACCTGAGCTGAGGCCACGGCTTAAACCTTTATATCTGATCGTGTTTTGTGTATCCGCTAGCTTATTCGTACAAATAAGAAATATAAAACATAGACTATTGCACCTTTAAAGGTATTTCTGGCATAGAAATTAGTAACAAGACGGACTAGACTTGTGGAGGACGCATACCCGGCATCGCCGCCATCCCCGGCATCCTCGCCATCCCCGCCATCGCTGGCATCCTCGCCATCCCCGCCATCCCCGGCATCCTCGCCATCCCCGCCATCGCCATTATCCCTGCCATCGCCATCATCGTTGCCATCCCAGTCATCCCTGCCATTGCCATCGTCCTTGTTGTCCCCATCATCACCATCGCAGTTGCTGGTGTCGAGTTCTGCTTCTTCCTGTTTGGTACTGTATTTATGGGAGATATGTTACACATATATTTATGGTGGGGTTTTTTTCATTTGTTTGTTTTTTTCGTTTCGTTTGTGTATTTGCGTAATTACTCCAACAGTTACAGTAGTGTGTTTATTTGAGTATTTACGGTATGTGTGCTACTGCAGTAGTTACAGTAGTGTGTTTATTTGAGTATTTACGGTATGTGTGCTACTGCAGTAGTTACAGTAGTGTGTTTATTTGAGTATTTACGGTACGTGTGCTACTCCAGCAGTTACGGTGGTTTGTTTGAGTATTTACAGTAGGCATGATATGTAAACACGAGCTACAGATATGTTCGGTGAATTTCATGCGTGTCGAAATCGATCACACCTGTAAACAAACACACAGTTGCCATGGCGAGCAGAGATCAGAAAGCCGTAATCAAACCCAAAACCCAACATGGTTCAGAGACATAATCGGGGTGACAGCACATGATAGGGGTGTGTTAAATGTGTTTTTGTACCCAGCTATTACGGACACACAAACACACACACAAACACTCACACAAACATTATATTACACACATACAAATAGAAGGTAAAACAAACCAAAAGAAGAAAACAAAGAAAATGAGAGGGAAACCGGAGGAAGGTCTTTAAGCCAAGTGAGCATGTATTTGAGAGGAATGGGTGGGTGTGTCTTGGAGAGGGACAGATGGACAGGTGGGTGTGTCTTGGAGAGGGACAGATGGACAGGTGGGTGTGTCTTGGAGAGGGACAGATGGACAGGTGGGTGTGTCTTGGAGGTGGACAGGTGGGCGTGTCTTTGATCCCATAGATTAACTCAACAGAGCTCACCTTTTGGTGCTTAAGATTAGCTTCATGTAGCTCTGTGAGGTGAAGTTTCATGTGTATCATGTTAAATTAGCTTATGTTAGCCAGCTAGCATTACCATTAGCATTAACTAGCCTCATGCTAACTAGCCATAAAGGTACTTGTGCAAATATGAATAGAAATATCTTCTGACTTCCACATATGGACTCAGACATGGCTGCGTTCAAGTGGTTTTCACTCAGAGAAAGCTTAAGTTCTTTATACAGACTTAGAGACACGCCCACATAACCATATTTGGAATTAAAGACACGCCTCTGTATGGAATGTTCGTGCCGTTACCTGAAATCCTGATCCTACAGCAGGACCCTCATGGGTCAGATCTTATTATAGCACCTTTCCACTATTATCATAACCTGAGAAGCAGGGTGTGGATGGATGTTAGAGTGTGTTTTGTATGCAGTAACGTGTGTGTGTGTGTGTGTGTGTGTGTGTGTGTGTGTGTGAGAGAGAGAGAGAGAGAGAGTGAGATGGAATTAGCTTCACTAGTGTGTAGACGACAAACACACACACACACACACACACACAGCTAAAGTTACCCCATAGCATATATTTCCATGGACGTGGAAAGTGTGGCAGTGAGTGTCTCTTATAGTCCAGACAATATGGTGTATATATACACACACACACACACACACACACACACACACACACACAGTGTGTTCAGTAATCTCAGCTGCTGTAAATAACCTGGGATGATAAATTCCAGTGTCGGGATAAAGTGTGTATCAGACTCGGGTGCTACTGTCTGATACACACACCACCCTTATCTGTGTGTGTGTGTGTGTGTGTGTGTGTGTGTGTGTGTGTGTGTGTCTTCTAATGCCACATTTACACCACAGTATAGTACAAAAACATCTACAGCACGCTGTCTGAGAGATGGGGGGTAGAGAGAAAGAAACAGAGACGGGGGGATAGACAGATAGATGAGAGCGAGAGAGAGTGACTGAGACAGAGGTAGACAGAGGGGGGATAGACAGATAGATGAGAGCGAGAGAAAGCGACTGAGACAGAGAGAAACAGAGAAAGACAGACAGAAAGAGATAGAGGTAGGGGAGCAACAGAGAGGGAGAGAGATAGAGATGGAGATATAGACAGATAGATGATAGAGAGAACAAAAATAAAGTAGGAAAGACAGAGAGACAGACAGATAGAGAGGTGACAGCAGACAACAGAGACAGATAGAAAGAGACAGACAAATAGATGAGGGAGGGAGGGAGAGACAGAAACAGACGGACAGAGAGAATTTGAGAGAGACATAGACAGTGACGGAGAAATAGAGAGACACCTAAAGATACAGAGAGAGACAGAGCGAAGAAGAGAGGTATGGAGAGAGAGAGAGAGAGAGAGAGAGAGAGAGAGATACACAGAGTATAGGCGTTTAGATGTAGAGCGGCTGCAGTATGTGGGTCAGGACTCTAGTGTACATCGTGCTCTCTCTGTGTGTGTGTGTGTGTGTGTGTGTGTGTGTGTGTGTGTGTGTGAGTAGCCCAGTTTACAGTGAGGACATCAGCGTGCTCTCTCTCTCTCTCTCTCTCTCTCTCTCTCTCTCTCTCTCTCTCTCCCCGAGCCACTTGGGGAATCACTAATGAGCTGCAGTTTGGGGACGCGGCCTTATTCTCTCTGCGTGAGGGTGAAAAACGAGACGCAGCGCTGTAACACACCTTCTGTAACACCTCCGAGAGTGTGTGTGTGTGTGTAAGTGTGTAAGACTGTGTGTGTGTGTGTGTGTGTGTGTGTGTGTGTGTGCGTGCGTGTGTGTGTGCGTGCGTGTAGCCCTTATGCATTTTTTTCCTGTATTCATGCAATACACATTATAAAAAAAACACCTGCATATTATAATGTCCAAAATTATTGGCGCCCTTTCTGGAAAAACGAATACCACACAATGACGACAAACATTTAGATATTTCCTAACATGTTGTTTTTGACTAAATCGCTGAATGTGTTAAATCTCATGTTTGATCTTGTACTACTTCAGTGCCAACAGCACCATAATATCAACACCGCCCTCCTTTCTTTTTCTTTCCTCCTTCGTGGCATTCCATTCATTCTAAAATCCCTTGTGAAATTTTGCGCCTGTGTGTTTGTGTTTGTGCTTGTGCTTTTTTGTGTGTGTGTGTGTGTGTGTGTGTGCAGCGTTCCCTATTTGTATTCATGTGTGCATTATATTTATAAACACTCACACTGTGGTTTGGGGCTCCAAAATTTGTCACTTCCTGTATGACAATCCCAGGACATTACTGTGAATAATTTTTTTCACTCATCATTCAACGCTCCTGAAGCTCACTCTGTGGGCGTAAATGTTAAAGATATGACGACTTGTAAACATTAGTGTTTTTTTTTTTTTTTTTTGCTTGGGTGGGAGCCAGACAGGGAAACTGCGGCTTTTCCTGTGCCAGGAGAGAGGAAGGAAGCCATCTTAAGTGACGGACATGACACACCCTAAACCCTAACTCCTACACACTACGCCCCTGCAATAGTGTACACTGTATTTAAACAACAGCCCCGACTCCTGCAATGCACTTCCAGTGTTTTCTCTTTCACACTTCATGCATTAGAACATGGTAATAAAAGCATTAACATCATATAAGGAATATAATACGACGAGGCTTGCTGTTACGGGAAAATAATCAACAGCGGAGTTACTGTGACCTCACTGAAGTTCGTTATTTTGCAATAACGACACTTCTCGAAGTGTTTTATTCCTCTAATACCACAGCAAATTGCAGTTACAATTTTTATCAGTTAAAAAGCGACGTCGTACTTTTTAATCTGTTTATTGTTACATTTATTCTTAAAGAAATGTTATAACAGCTATAAACATTAAAAACTAAACACAAAAGGAAATAACACGGCCTGTCATTTTCCAGAGAAACCTCAAAGCGTAAACTCCTCTGTCCTGAAGATGTGGGAAAACTTTACTGCTTATTGTTACAACGTGCTGACACTGGAGACTCCTTCCATAAACGTAACACAAACATCTCCCCACAGAAAAGTTCACCATATCAATTTTTTTTTTTTTTTTTGGCCATGGTGCGTCCGCCATACAAGTCCCTGTGAATGAGCTGTTACTATAGAAACGATAACTTTTATCATAACAACCTACATTTATATTAAATCATATATCTTTAATTTTCCTAGATTAGCCCCGCCCCCAGCTGGACCCTAACTGCTCAGCCCCGTTTCCCTTAAAAAGGAACCTCGTGAGATATAAATAGTTTGAACACAGGGTTTTCATCCGTGTTGCTATTGCAGTTTACCTCGTATTCCTCAGAGGGCGCTAAAAATTAAAGCGCAAACATGTATAGTTCATCGTCAACCTTCCAGAACGTCAGCTTTGTGTTAGCTAAATCCCATGGTTGAGCGTGTGCAGAGCCACAGTGTACGCTCGTACTGTAAACTGTGTGTGTGTGGACCCCCTGCTGCTTTCCGTGCTTGTGTAAACAGGACGTCCTCGCAGGATCTCAGCTGGGGTTTGAGGTTTTATTCTGGCGCTGTCCTCCTCTTCCCTCCTCCCTCCTCCGCACCCACCCATGCGCCCTTCCTCGCTCCCTTCTGCTCGTGCGTTTGGGTGGAGGGACACCGCCTCGGCCACGATGGGACCTGATGGTCATTGTTCCGCTTTCCGACTTTTCGCATTGTTCCTTTTTTTTAAATCGTTCATTCCTGTTTAGAGAATGAGAGCTAGATACAATCGCATGGGTGTTCCATCACTGTCATACTTAAAAACCCGCAGATAGGGCAGGGTGTGTGTGTGTGTCTGTGGGCGTGTGTGTGTCTGTGTGTGTGACCTTTGCTATATTTATCCGAGTTTAAATAAGCATCAGAGGGTACTCTGATTGAATATATTAAAGCTGAATCCGTTAGAGCAAGTTATAACTCATCTTACAGACATCTTTCAATGATCAGCTTCGTGAATCATCATCCAATGAAGTCCTATTATAAGAAAATAACAAAGAAATAGCAATAATAAATAATAATAAAAAATAGGAAAGCACAAAGTGGATTTCCCTGAACCGAGGACAGCACCTCAGCGTTACCTCGCTTACATCATGGCCAATTAACAGCCTTTAAAGATGGAGATTTTGTGTTATTTGCTTAAATATGGGAAAAATACATTTCTGGAATATGGAGAACAAATGATGTGACCCACCAACATCCAACCAATCAGGATAAGGAGGCGTCTCTACTCATCTGTCAATCATTGGCTGCCAATCCAGAAAGCCCAGCTTCTTGCACTCGCATTCAGACATTGCGGTATGTGTTTTGTGGGTGTGGCTTCGTAGGGGGCGTAACGTTTTTAAGGCTAGTTTTGTTTAATTTCACTGAACATTTCACCTAAAATCACTGACTACAGCTTTACACCAGATTCACACAGATATTTTTCAATTTCATACAATAATTTAACATCAATATTATGTTTTAAATAATGAATAATAATCATCAACTGAACATAACATCAGCTAGCTAACCGACGAATTTAAAACGATTCAGTTGAAAGTGAACGACTCGGACCGCACTTAGATCTGAAATGTTCGACACAGGACAAGTTCATTATTTATTTCGGTTGGCTGTAATTCACTCGACTGTCTGGCTGTTTTGTGCTAATTGCAGCAGTTGGTCAGTAACACCGACAGTCTCGCTGATGTCGCACTCACATTCCCGAGCAGAATGAACACACCAGGACACGTCGACTCTGTTGAACTACTCTTTTCTCACTTTGGCACTCGAATGTGTAATCAATCCATGGCTATTAGACAGGGTTTCCTAATCAGCGAGTCGCAGAAAACACGACTGTCCACTTAGCCTGGGATAAAGAGTTCAGGAGAGGAGGCCTTGGACTGGTGGAGGGATAAAAGTGAAGTTCAGAATTTATGGTGTAGGTGTTAGAAATAAGGATGTGAAGATAACTAACACTGTGCTCAGTGTGTTCACTCAGACCTAAAGATGAGCTGCCAGTGATGTTAAACATGGCACGTTGGTGTGAAATACAGGATGTTGGACGAGTGGCAGTGGAAATGCTTGAACAAGTAGACTATAGACTGTGGATAATTGGAAGCTTTAGTATTTATATTTTATTGGACTCGTAATGTGGCTCCATGCAGCATTATCAGATCTGTTCGAACATTGTGTTTTCTGCTACTTGTTTATTTATCATTGCTTGTCTGTGTGTTCTGCAGGGAAGCCATACAACATGGCAAGCTCGGAGCGTGTGCAGCTCTCTGGGACGTACAACGTACGCAAAGGCAAACTGCAGCTACCCGTGAACCGCTGGAGCCGCAGACACGTCATCCTGTGTGGCACATGCCTGATGGTATCATCCATTAAAGCCAGTCACGCGGGCAAAATGCACATCCTGCCCCTGATCGGGGGAAAGGTAACACCTTAAATTGTTCAAAATGCACATCCTGCCTCTAATAGAGGCAAAGGTAACACCTTAATCTGATTAAAATGCACATCCTGCCCCCTGATCAGAGAAGAGGTGATGTCTTAAAGTCTACAAAATGCAAATCTTGCCTCTCATTGGAGGAAAGGTAATGCCTTAAAATGTTCAAAATGCACATATCGTCCCTAATCAAGACAGACGTAACATCGTAATTGTTGAAACAAAGGTAACTGTTGAAAATGCACATTCTATCCTTAATCGAGGAAATAGTAACACCTTAAACTGTTCAGGGTGCACATCCTGCCTCTAATTATAGTAATGGTAACACTTTAAACTCAGATTGAACGTCCTGCCTCTGATCGAGTGAAAGGTAACGTCTACAACTGTTCAAAATGCGGATCTTACTCCTTATCAACAGAAAGATAATGTCTTAAACTGTGTAAAATGCACTTCCTGTCCCTGGTTGGGTGAAAGGTAATGTCTTAAAATGTTCAAAATGCAGAGAGAGGTAACACCTTAGATGGTTTTGCAATATGAATGAAGTCACTTTTAATTATGTAGATCTTCAAACTTTAGGCCTTGCCTTCTTCCTGAATTTAATCATGGTGTGGAGTAACATATAACTACATGCTGAGGAAGTGGTGAATTGGCCTCAACATGGAGCTATGACCGTTTTTGCCACCCTACCTCCTTATCTCCCTTTGCACTATACACGTAATGCTACTTGCTATTGTGCACTTCTGGTTAGTTGCTAACTGTACTTCATTGGCTCTGCTCAGTGGCTCTGCCCTGTGACTCTGCCCTGTGACTCTGCCCTGTGACTCTGCCCTGTGACTCTGCCCTGTGACTCTGCCCTAACCCTAACCCTTAACACTCTGCTCAATGACTCTAACCCTAACCCTTAACACTCTGCTCAATGACTCTAACCCTAACCCTTAACACTCTGCCCAATGACTCTGACTCTAACCCTAACCCTTAACACTCTGCTCAATGACTCTAACCCTAACGCTAACCCTTAACACTCTGCCCAATGACTCTAACCCTAACCCTAACCCTTAACACTCTGCCCAATGACTCTGACTCTAACCCTAACCCTTAACACACTGCCCAATGACCCTAACTCTAACCCTAACCCTTAACCCTCTGCCCAATGACTCTGACCCTAACTCTAACCCTAATCCTTAACACTCTGCCCAATTACTCTGACCCTAACCCTAACCCTTAACACTCTGCCCAATGACTCTGACCCTAATTCTAACCCTAACCCTTAACACTCTGCCCAGTGACTCTAACCCTAACCCTTAACACTCTGCTCAATGACTCTGACCCTAACCCTAACCCTAACCCTTAACACTCTGCCCAATGACTCTGACCCTAACCCTAATCCTTAACACTCTGCCCAATGACTCTGACTCTAACCCTAACCCTTAACACTCTGCCCAATGACTCTGACCCTAACTCTAACCCTAACCCTTAACACTCTGCTCAATGACTCTGACCCTAACCCTAACCCTAACCCTTAACACTCTGCTCAATGACTCTGACTCTAACCCTAACCCTGAACACTCTGCTCAATGACTCTGACCCTAACCCTAACCCTTAACACTCTGCCCAATGACTCTGACCCTAACCCTAACCCTTAACACTCTGCTCAATGACTCTGACTCTAACCCTAACCCTTAACACTCTGCTCAATGACTCTAACTCTAACCCTAACCCTAAAGTTGAATTTAATCTAATTTAATTTTTAGCTGTTTGTTGTGCCATCCACATAAGCTCTAGTCCAAAACTAATGAGGCAAACTTTATACAACAAATATGTCCTACATGAGCAACTACATTTGTGCACATTTTCTTTTTGTTTTTGCCAAGATTTTCCTTTAAACGTGTCAGCATGCACATCTTGATCCTCATCGGGGGAAAGTAGTCTCGCAAGCCAGACCTCTAGCAGAGCGTAGCCAAGAACCACCTACTTTCACAGAAAGAGGCAGTTTATCTGGCAGATGACCAAGCCTAAACTTTTCCCAAACACATGAGATTCTCTTTCAAATAAAACTCTTCAGTAGCTTTTAAAGACGCGATTCTGTTTAGTGACTATATCTTGCTCCAAAAAAAGCTCGTCGGATTGTAAACTGAACGATTCTGAAGCTTGTGGCCAGAAAAGTGTACAGAAGAGGCAGAGACTAGGAGCCATTATTTCAATACAGTTCAATTCAGTTCTATTTCTGTAGCGTATTTTGAACAACAGACTTTGTCAGAAAGCAGCTGTACAATAATCTGGATGTAGATTTTGACCCCTGATGAGCAAGCCAGATTCTTAAACGTAGCCGATTTCCTACGTTTAATGCGTACGTGGCTTGTAGTATCATAAGCTCAGGCAGATGGTAACATATCTGAAATGTTATTCTGATGGAAATTGGGCCTAGATGGTTAAAAATACAGATTGAAATGCCCCATATCTGATTTAAATGTTGATTATTATATAAAAATGCATTTTTCTGTTCTATTTTGCAGACTTGCTGTCCAACAAACTTTATGACCTTTAGCTACCGCATGTCTTATTGTTACTGCCTGAAGGTGATATTGTTCTCTCTCTCTCTCTCTCTTTCTGTGTGTGTGTGTGTGTAGGTAGAGGAGGTGAAGAAACACAGCCACTGTTTGGCCTTCAGCTCAGCAGGGCCTCAGAGTCAGACCTACTACATCAGCTTCGACAGCTTCACAGAGCACCTGCGCTGGCACCGTCATGCCGCCAAGGTGTGTGTGTGTGTGTGTGTTTTTATAAATTCATTATTTGCCACCTAACTTTAGTTTGTTGAAACACATTTGTGTCGTGTGGTGTTGAATGATGTGTGGTGGTATTTGGTGTTGTCATATTGTGTCATGTGGTGTTGAATGATGTGTGGTGGTGTTTGGTGTTGTGTCATATTGTGGCATGTGGTGTTGTGTTGTGGCATGTGGTGTTGAATGATGTGTGGTGGTGTTTGGTGTTGTGTCATGTTGTGGCATGTGGTGTTGAATGATGTGTGGTGGTGTTTGGTGTTGTGGCATGTGGTGTTGAATGATGTGTGGTAGTGTTGTGTCATGTTGTGGCATGTGGTGTTGAATGATGTGTGGTGGTATTTGGTGTTGTCATATTGTGGCATGTGTTGTTGTGTCGTGGCATGTGTTGTGTCATGGCATGTGGTGTTGAATGATGTGTGGTGGTATTTGGTGTTGTCATATTGTGGCATGTGTTGTTGTGTCGTGGCATGTGTTGTGTCATGGCATGTGGTGTTGAATGATGTGTGGTGGTGTTTGGTGTTGTCATATTGTGGCATGTGGTGTTGAATGATGTTTGGTGTTGTGTCATGTTGTGTCGTGTGGTGTTGAATGATGTGTGGTGGTATTTGGTGTTGTGTCATATTGTGGCATGTGGTGTTGTGTTGTGGCATGTGGTGTTGAATGATGTGTGGTGGTATTTGGTGTTGTCATATTGTGGCATGTGGTGTTGAATGATGAGTGGTGGTATATGTTGTTGTGTCATGTGGCATGTGGTGTTGATTGATGTGTGGTGGTGTTTGGTGTTGTGTCATATTGTGGCATGTGGTGTTGAATGATGTGTGGTGGTATTTGGTGTTGTCATATTGTGGCATGTGGTGTTGAATGGGAAGTGGTATGTGGTGGTATTTGGTGTTGTGTCATATTGTGGTATGTGTTGTGTCGTGGCATGTGGTGTTGATTGATGTGTTGTGTTGCATGGTGTTGCGTAATGTATTGTGTGTTGTCATTTGGTGTTGCGTCATGTCTCGTGTGGTGGTGTGTTGTGGCATGTGCTGCTGATTGATGTTGTGTTGTTGCTTGGTGTGGGGTATGGAGATGTGTGTTGTAGGTTTGTGTAAAGGTATGGTTCTGTCACCGGTGAGAGAATCATACACTCTGTAATTTCTTGGGAAAGTTAGATGTAACAGTAAGTGCTGTTGTTTAACGTGCACTGATTAATGTTACTGTACGATTATACACAGCACATGCACTGCTCCATCTGTGAACCCAAGTAGGGCAGAAACGGCCAGTCTATTTTCCTCTGCTTTTCCCAGAAACAACCTCGTAGTGTCAGCTGCGTTCATCCCAGCGGGAGCCTCAGATTAGCATAGAGAGAGAGAGAGAGAGAGAGAGAGAGAGAGAGGGAAGGATGGAGAGGCGGAGAGAGAGGAGAATGAGAGAAAGAAAGGACAGTAGAGATTTTAAAGCCAGAGAACCTCAGTGAGGTTTTCGGAAAGTTCAGAAACACCAATGTTGTGGTGTGGTGTTGTCGTATTGTATCACGTTGTGTGGTGTTGTCATATTGTATCGTGTGTGTTGTCTTGTGGTCTTGTGTCATGTGATATTGTGTGTGGTGTTGTCATATTGCATCATGTGTGTTGTCTTGTGGTCTCGTGTCATGTGGTATTGTGTGTGGTGTTGTATCATGTTGTGTGTGGTGTTGTCATATTGTATCATGTGTGTGTTGTCTTGTGGTCTCATGTCATGTGGTATTGTGTGTGGTATTGTATCATGTTGTGTGTTGTCATGTTGTATAGTGTGTGTTGTCTTGTGGTCTCATGTCATGTGATATTGTGTGTGGTGTGGTGTTGTTGTGTGTTCTGTGTAATGGTATCGCATGTTGTGTGTGGTGTCATATTGTATCATGTGTGTTGTCTTGTGGTCTTATGTCATGTGGTACCGTGTGTGGTGTTGTATCATGTTATGTGTGATGATGTCATATTGTATCGCGTGTGTTGTCTTGTGGTCTCGTGTCATGTGGTATTGTGTGTGGTGTTGTATCATGTTATGTGTGGTGTTGTCATATTGTATCGTGTGTGTTGTCTTGTGGTCTCGTGTCATGTGGTATTGTGTGTGGTGTTGTATCATGTTGTGTGTGGTGTTGTCATATTGTATCATGTGTGTTGTCTTGTGGTCTCGTGTCATGTGGTATTGTGTGTGGTGTTGTATCATGTGTGTGGTGTTGTCATATTGCATCATGTGTGTTGTCTTGTGGTCTCATGTCTTGTTGTACTGTGTGTGGTGTGGTGTTGTATCAGGTTGTGAGCGGTCATGTTTGATGATGGTGTTACACATTGTATCATGTTGTATGGTGTTGTCACGTCGTATCATGCTGTATGGTGATGTTGCATGGTTTTTTTACGCAGTGTTGTGTGTGGGGTTGTATGGTGTTCTATAGTCGTGTGTGGTGTTGCGCTAATGGTGTGTGTAGTTCTGTAGTGTTGTTGTGTTTAGTGTGGTATTGTGGTTAATTAGTTTTAGTTTTAGCCGGCAGTGCTTAACGTCATGATAATGGTCTGTTTTGCTCTGCGAATGTGTGCGCTTTTGTGTGTGTGTGTGTGTGTGTGTGTTTGTGAGCTTGAGTAAATGCTAATGGATTAACTTGAAATGGTACATGTGTCTTACTCAGGGTTTTATCACAGTGAAAGCTCCAGTATATTTAATCTCTCTCTCCCTCCCTCTCTCTCTCTCTCCCTCTCTCTCTCTCACTCTCCCCCTCTCTCTCTCCCTCTCTCTCTCTCTCTCACTCTCTCTCCCCCTCTCTCTCTCTCTCTCACTCTCTCTCCCCCTCTCTCTCTCTCACTCTCTCTCCCCCTCTCTCTGTCTCTCTCTCTCTCTCTCTCTCTCTCAGATGGTGTCTCAGAGGATCAGTTCGGTGGATCTGTCATGCTGTAGTCTGGAGAAACTTCCTCCTAACCTGCTCTACAGCCACGACCTCACTCACCTCAACCTAAAACACAACTTCCTCCCCGCAGACAGCTCACTGCAGCAGCTCCAGAGGTGTGTGAACACGTGCTCTGCCACTCAGTAGCTCGACAGCAATGTTGTGAAGATCCAACGACTAGGTCACAAATGTGGGCGGGGTTAAGTTGTTCTTGAGGCTTTTTTTTTTTTTTTTTTTTTTCCTTAGAAACTAAGGGATCAGACAATTTTGGTCATAGATGAGATAGATAAGGCCAAAAAAAACCTGAGGCTCTTTGCTACAGCGCTACCATCAGACTAGTGTATGTCTCCTTTGCTGAGTAGCTGCACCATGGGAGGAAAATCTGGGGTTTCTATGTGTTACATTTAAGCGCATAATCAAAATAATAATAACGAGAAGAAGAAAAACCCCAACAAGTCCAACAGAGTTACAAGCAGTTGGTGCTTGGACCCCTAAATAAATAGTTTCCGCATGCAAGTAGTTTTTTATTTCGAGCTTTGAAGACACAGTGAGGAGCTCGATTTATTTGGGAACTTTGAGAAAAGCGGTTTGAGATGATGCCAGGAGTGTGTAGTGCTTCATCAGGAATACTGTTACGATTGAAAAATAGTTTTGTTTTGACACTTTTTTTAATGGTTACCATATTTGGGTTCATTCATAGTGTTAAGAATTATTATAACAGTGAAAATGTACAGTATGATGTCATAAATACTGCAGTACATTTTCCATTGCTTTAAAAGCAGTGTATAGGGTTATCTTTTTTTTTTTTATTTTGGCTGCTGTTGTAAACACACTCCTGGCAACTCCTGGCAACCTTTGTGATTGCACAAAGAACAGGAGTGGTGGCGGTGAATGTGGTGGTGAAAGAGGCACGGATGCGAAAGTGAAAGAGGGGGAGTTGGCTGTAGCGATGCAAATAAATAAACGGATAAGGGGCTGGGCGGGAGGTGTGACTGAGATTTACCTTGAATGTGTTCTACCTGCAGATTCCACAAAGAACAGGAGCAGTGATGAGATACGATGGCGGGTCAGGCGAAAAGCTTGAAAGTGCGACGTAAATTGGAACTGAATCGAACGTTTTTCTGGAGGAATTTGAGCCTTTGTTCAGTGCTGGAACACTCACATTGAATAAGCTCGAGATTACGGAGAAAACGATACACTTTAGTGCCACCTATTTGCAATAAACTATGCAAAATTTTATAAAGAATTAAAGTTTTCATTCGACTCACCCTTCTATATAGTTAAATATGAAGAGTGTGTTCACTGTAACTGATGTTCACACGTAAAATCAACAGCTTATACAGAGTTCAAGTAAATTCAAGTACCCAAATATTCTCCTGTATGGGGCCTGAAGACAAAATCTCTCAAGATACTTAGATATTTCTAAAATATGAAGTGCATCACGATATACAAGATATGGTTTTGTCTTGTGCTAGAAAAAAATGACAAAACGAATTATTAACGATGAAAAGGAGGGGAAAATCTGTAAAAATATTACCATATTCAAAACAGTATAGAATTTTAACTTTTAATCAGCTGTTTAGAAAAATGAAAAAAAAAAAAAAATCACGATACCTGCATTATCAAACATAATTCATCACAATTCGCTCATTCTTATTTTTTCTGGAGGCAACATTGGCTGTATTTGTAAGGCCAAAGTTAAAGCCTCCAAAACCTCATAGTCTGGTGGGTGTGTGTTTGTGTGTGTGTGTGTGTGTGTGAGAGAGAGAGAGAGAGAGAGAGAGAGAGAGAGAGAGAGAGGGAGAGGGAGCATGTGGGTGGCCCTTTGTTTCTCTGTAAACACACCTCACATGCCATTATAGCTCCCACATCTTTTTCCCTCTCTCTCTCTCTCCCTCTCTCCCTCTCTCTCTCTTTCTCTACCCCTCACTGTCTCTCGGCCCAGTGTTGTTGTTATTAGGATTTTCCACCCGTGTACTCTTCAGCAAAGCTGCGTGCCTGCAGAGAGAGGCGTGATTGTTTTTTCTCAAAACCCTCAACCTTGTTTGTGATCATATTTACCCAAGCACAAAAGCTTCAAAGCACTCCAGTCCTCTCAAGCACCAGAGCATGCTGGGTAAAAAAAAAAAAAAAAAAAAAAAGAGCACTCGGCTGTATGAATGTTCGACAGTGTGGCTGTAGTAGGACCGAGTCCTGGAGCTGAACAAAAACAGAGGGAGAGAGACAATGGGAGGTGTGTGTGTGTGTGTGTGTAGGATGTATGTGACTGTTCGCTGAACCCGTGAGTCAGCACGGTCACTGTCATTTCAAGCTGAAGTGTTTCTTCAACACTCACACTCAGGTCTCTCACTCACTAATCCCTGCTCTGTGTGTGTGTGTGTGTGTGTGTGTGTGTGTTTTAGGTTCTCTCGGTTGCGGAGTCTGAACCTCTCCAATAACCAGCTGGGAACATTCCCACTGGCGCTGAGCTCCATCTCCACCCTCACCGAGCTCAACCTCAGCTGCAACTGCATCAGCAACCTCCACCCCAGTGTGGGCAACATGCACAAGTAAGGATGGAGGGATGGAGGGATGGAGGGGAGATGGGTGGAAGATGGAAGAGTGGGCACTACGCTTCACTGTTAGAATTAGCAGATTGGATAGATGGATGGATGGATGGATGCAAGATGACTGCTATAGATATGATGCAGAAAGGTGGAACTTTGTTGGAGCTGAATGGTGGAGGACAGTTGGGTGGGTGGGATGGATGGATGGATGAATGGAGTGTTTGAATGATTTGGGTGGGTAGCTTAATAGATAAATAGATGAATGAAGCTAGAGTGGTAGATGAAGGATAGATAGATCAGAATAATGGATGGATCAGGATGATTGATGGATGTGGATGGATGTATAGATGAGACACAAGGATGGTAGGATGGATGAGTGAAAAGGGTGGATGGATGAGTGAAAAGGGTGGATGGATGGATTGATGCAAGGAAGGATGAATGGTAGATGAGTCGCAATAATGGATAGATAGATGCCTGTATAGATGGAACAGTATAATAGATGAATGGGTGGACCAGTATTTGGATGGATGGATGGAAGGATGGATGGAAGGAGCAAAGTGAGTATGGGTTAATGGATGGAACAGTATGAGGATGGATGGACGGATGGATGGATGGATGGATGGAGCAGTATGGTCGTGAATGGATGAAACAGTATATGGATGGATGTATGGATCAGGAAGGATGAGTCAATATTAGATGGATGGATGGATGGTTGTATAGCAGTATGGGAATGGATGGATGGGTAGATGAGAGCTGATGGATGGACGGCGGTTTAGATGCAGAATAATGGATGGACAGACAGACAGAGCAGTATGATTGATGGATGAATGGATGGACAGGCAGACAGAGACATAGATGCAGAATAATTAATGGATCAGTAGATGGATTGATGGATGGATCAGGATGATGGATGTATAGATGGGTCACATGGATGGATGGATGGATGAGTAAACAGTCTTAAACTCTCCTCATCAGGAGCAGCTTTCGATAAATCAGCACTTGATTGTCAAAGTGACATCACTGAGATCACATGACCATGTGGTCACATGATCTATAGAAATAAATTCGGACCCAGAGGACCTGTTTCATTATAAAAACACCAAACATGTCCTGAACACAGCTGTACAATCATCTGAAATTCCACAGCCTGGTTTTACACTTTAGTAGCACTGCTGCCACCTACAGGTTCAACGCTATAACACACACACACACACACACACACACACACACACACACACACACACACACACACGCACACACACACCCTGAGAAGTGACCTGTTAGCGCTTCATTAAACTCATTCTGTTCAATCAGAATGTGAGCAAGTGAGAGATTCTTTTTTTTTTTTTTTTTTTTTTTTTTTTTTTTTTTTGTATTTCTTGAAGTTAAAGAGACAGAAACCGCAGGTTGTCACCTATACGATTCGGAAACGCCTACATCCTCCTGCCATTACTAATATCCTTATCATTGTAGCTAACATAGCTCGCTGACTAGCTACTCTAACTGCTAGTAGTAAACTAGCTTGTATTTGTCGCAGGTCGACACAGCAAAATTATCTGCGTCTCAGCTCCATTTTCTATGACAACTGTGAAACCTGGCAAAATATAACATTACCATAGCAACCACAGCAATATAGCTAATTTTGCTAGCTAGTAAACTTAACCTGGAGGTTCTCCATGTTATAGCACAGCAAGTTGCAAAGAATTACATTCTTCGTTTTTTATTCGTTTGTAGTTGCGTTTCATGTTGTGGCAAATCCATGAAGCAGCTACGGTCGTTCGCTCACCACCCACTTTTTTATTTTTCCCTCTCTTTTAAAGTTAATAAGATAAAAACGCAGATTGTCATGTTACTAAGAAAAAGCGTAAACTCCTCTGACACTGGAGACTCCTTCCATAAACGTTAAATAAACGTTTCCTTACATATAAACCATTACTCAAGTTTGTACGTGTGGCGTTTGTTATACAAGAATGTTTAAGTTGTTACTATAGAAACGGTAAGGTGTTGATTTGAAGCTGCGTTACTGTCAGAGCTGCTGTTATAGGAAACTAATCAACACCTCCTGGCTAAACAGTTTACAGATTTGAATAAACAAATCCAGTAGTGTATTGAGAAGTGTGTGTGTGTGTGTGTGTGCTGTTTCAGCCTGCAGACGTTGCTGTTGGACGGGAACACATTGACATCGTTGCCGGCGGAGTTGGGCTCCCTGCAGCGTCTCTGCTACCTCGGCCTCTCCTTCAATGAGTTCAGCGGCGTTCCAGCCGTGCTGGAGAGACTGAGCGCAGTCGAGCGCCTCTGCATGGCCGGGAACAGAGTGGAGCAGCTCACACTGCAGACCTTCCGCCTGCTGAGCATCAAATACGTCGACCTGCGGTACACGCACACACACACCCACACACACACACACACACACCCCCACTCTGACACACACCCACTCTGACACGACTAATAGTTTACAGAGCACGTCTATTTCAAACACCATATTGCTCCTTTCATTCGTCTTCCCTCTGCCAAGAAAAAACAGTAATAAATCTCTGTTATAAATGTGTAATAAACCTGTCACTGCGCAGTGCCGTCAAGTGAGCCGCATGGAGGGAAATTTGGAACGAGGGATGGATTTCTGAGTCGACTAACCCGTGGAAAAACAATAATCATAGCCTGCCTTGTTCTCAAACTGTTAGAGTAGTATAAGTATTATTATTAGTATCATTAGTGTTAGTATTTCTTTTTTTTTTTTTAATTAAGAAATGCAAGTAAATGCAAAGGAAGTGACAGATCACTGCATCTTTGTCAACGTTCTCACATTTTATTACAAACTATAAGATTACACACATTAAATGAAACCTTATTAAACACTAAGTAACATAAAATTTATTGAACGGTCCTGTTTCCTGTTTTCATCACTCACGTGAAAAAGTATTGGCCGTGAATATTTGTCACGGTTCTTGCGTTCAGATTTTTGAGTTAAAACAATATTTAAAAAATGAACCTCTTTAAACCTGTAGCACATTTTTTAAAATCTTGAATTATGAAGTGATCCGATGCTTATTTTTCTGATGAGAAAAAGTATTTGCCCCTTCTTGATTTATTCAGTTCCGCTACTGTAGATTTGTGACACTGGATGCTTTCAGATTAAAAAAAAAAAAAAAAATTATAAAAAAATGTATTTTTGGCAAAAGCCACCTCATTAAACATGTAGAACATTTTGTAAATGTTTTATTTATTCAGCTTCTATGTCAACTGTCTGAAAAAAATATTTACCCCCTATCTGATTTCCTCTATTATTGTATATTTGTTTCATCAAATGCTTTTAGATTTTTATACAAAATACAGCATAAGACCAAAGGAAGCTTATTAAATTCTTTAAAAAAAACGTTAGATGTTTGTTCAGGAAGTGATCCAGCACTTGTGTCACACTGAATGCTTTCTGAAACAAATGAAACCTGTGAAAAGGTATAAAAAAATTAATTTATTAATTTAAATGACAAAAAAACACCCATATCGACACCTACATCCATCTCTGAAAAAGTAATTGCCCCCTTGCACCACTTTTTGCAGTAATAGCAGCAATCACGCTTTGTATAATTCAATTTTAGCTGATTTTTTCCTTAAAGAATGGCCTTAATTCAGTCACACTGTCAGGATTTGAGCACAAAGTCTAGCCATGAAATTTCTGTCTGGGCTTCTTTAAAACTCTCATTTTATTAGTCCACCTTTTTTCAGCCAGTTAAATGAGGACTTGGTTTCACGTTTTATTTCAGTGCTTTGCTACAAAAACCATATTACACTTTATAGAAAACCTTAATAGTTTTCTGGCACAGACCTGAATTAATGGTCCTCTCAGTAATGGCACATCATCCAGGTCCTGAAGCGCCAAAGTATCTCCAACACCAAGACACTACCACCACCGTGCTGAACATTTTGTATGATGTTCCATGTTAACTCTGACAATGTGATATAACGGTGTCCCAAAATGATTAGAGATCATCCATGTGGATTTGTTTTCCCCAAAAAAGTCCGTTGAATCTGACTTTTCGAGTCTCTTTCTTACTCTGGAGCTCAGCTGAAGCTAGAGAGGCCTGCAGTTCTTTACATGTTCCTCTGTTATCTTTTGTGACTTCCTGCATGAGCTGTCACTGTGCACTTGCAGAAATTTTGGCAGGCTGGAACAATTCACTACATTTCCAGACAGAGATAACGGCTCACACTGTGGTTTATTGAAGGCGGAGAGCAGCAGAAGTGGCTTTCTAACACTTTTCAGACTGAGATAGTTCAGCAGCTTCCCACACTCCACCCTGACACGCTTGGAAGTTCTCATCACAAGACAGCGTGGAGAGCTTGCAGCTGTGTCATTATGGAAATGATTAGAAACAAAGATCCGTGATAAAAACATGACCATGATGTCTTTTTACTGCACAAAAGTTGGCGTGTGCTTCAGTCATTGTTTTTGTTCTTGTTTGAGCTATTCTTTAATAATGCAGGAATTTAGTTGATGTTAACAATATTTTTTATTAAGCAGAGTAGGCCTCATTTACCAAGCTGGATAATTTAAAATCCTTTTAGTTTGGAAAAACATTTGAATCCTGAGTGAGAATGTGTACCCCGACGAACATTTGGTGAAACCCAATTGTTTCATGTTAATGTCGTGAAAGAAAGCAATCCAGTCCAAGTCATTCAAATAGGGCAAAAGGAGGAAGAGTTTATGGTGGCTGATGCGCTGCAGTGGCTGAACTGCATTATTGGAAGATTTAGCACATTGCACATTTTGGCGGCGCTCTTTCACCATTTAGTCATCATGTTGTCATTTTCAGCTCTGTGAGCTTTGCCTTTTATGGCATTTTGTGGGCGTGGCTTGATGTAAATCAGCTGTGCTGTGAAGGCTCTTGGTAATTCGCGGCTGACTGGCATTTATCAACATATACGCATGAGTACGAAGAAAAGGTACGAACGTTTTCCCTACGAAAACATTTATACACACACCTTCACTAAAAGATTGATAAGTGAGGCAAAAAATGGATTTGCAGAAAAAGACGTGACGATTGCTGTAATTACATTAGACAATTAAGGGGGTAATTCCAAGGGGTCATTACTTTTTCACACCTGTGATGGTGATGGATATTTTTGCTCCTTAAAAATAATAATTTAAAACCTGGTTTTCTTTATCTAATGGCCCGTCACATCTACACAGTCCTGAGCCTGGAGTTCTTAATACATCGGTTCTCATGTTTTAAGATCTAATAGAGGATAAAAAAATATGTGGTTATGTCTCAAACCCTGAGCACTGGAATGAAAATATATATATTGTATTAAAATTATACAACATCCAGTCAATCAAATATGTACTAACAGAGGAAACATCAGGATATGAAATCATTGCCAGAGCTGAAAGCTACAGCATGGAGTGATCCATCAGACAGGAATCTGCTTTATTGGACCTTTTTCTGTGTTTGGAAAGAAAATATTCAGCTGTGTGCAGACATATTGTCTATAAAAAAGAGTCGCATTAACGATGAAAGAAAAACACACGCTGTTCTCGCTCCAGGAAAACCGTGGTGTCTCTCAGCTAAAGCAGCCTTCGATCTTTAATTATTAACGCACTTTTAAATGATTAGAAATGCATTTGTAGATGCTTCAGTAAAATTTCAAATGCATACGTCTCTACCTTAATCTTTTTTCTTTTGATTAGAACAATTGCTCAAATAAAAAAAAATCGAAAATTATGGTTGGACACATCAGTAGCCGGAGACAAGCAGATTTTGTGTAGCTGTGTTTAAACTTAACACACTCACGGTGGTGCGATGCGTCTTTATGACTTTAGTATATCGCAAGCTACTTGTTCTGAATCGCACCACCTGCTGCACTACGCACATCGACCGTGACCGCATAGCTAAAGCATAATTCTTCGACAACATGCTGACATTTTAATCAATGACGAAAAATGGATAATAATCATATAAAACTAGCTAACTAGCTCTTAATAATTTATACTGTTACATTAGCTACCACTTTTTGGTCTAGTTGGTTAGGTTTCCTAGCAACTCAAACATGGAACTGAGCAGCACTTTGTAGCTTTTATACTTTCCCTGTGGGCTAGCTAATAAATTTATGATTGATCTCCCTTCGATTCTCTCAGTCTGAACCGGATCTCCAGCGTGGTGCCGGACGAGCCAGACTTCCTGCGTCACGTGACCCAGCTAGACGTGCGGGACAATTGCCTGAGCGAGCTGGACGCCTCGTTGTTTCCTCGTCTGGAGGTGCTGCACTGCCAGAGAAACCGCATTACACGGCTGCGGCTCCGGGGCAGCACGCTCAAGGCCCTGTACGCCTCCAACAACGGTAAACACATCAACAATTAAACCTGAAAATAACACTGGTACTGTTAGCAATGAATCCATGTTCGTAAATACAAAGTTCTGATTTTGCAAAACAGAAATTCGGGATCTAGAAGCGAGTCCAATAGCGTCCAACCTCACCTACATGGACGTCTCAAGGTGAGCAGCTTTCACGCACAGTAATAGTAATAAATTAATAATATGTTATATATAACTAATAATGCTTCTACATACCTCTCATTTCTAACATTAAAACATGTTACAAGCAACAGAAATAATAAAAAAACTACGTTAAAATATAGCCACAAACAGCGATCATCGGGGTCCAAGCACTATTTTTTTTTCCAATTTTCTAATTAATTCTACACAAAAATATACACAGAATTGCTGTCAGACTTACATTTTGAGAATGATATAGAGTACATGTAATAACTTTTAAAGATACATTGTTCACTTTTTCATGGGAAAGGTACAATAGATTTAAGAGTACCAGAACAGCATCTCAGAAATGATACATCATGATGTAAAACAGCACTTACTGTCATGACAGGGTGTAAATAATTACGGATGAGTAATGGTCTGACTGTTAATCGTGCGTTTTGATTGGCTGAAGGAATTGTCTGGAGGCGTTACCGGCGTGGCTGAGTGACAGCAAGAAGCTGGAAGTGTTAGACGTCAGTCATAACTCCATCAGAGAACTGCCCCAGTGGTGAGTGTGACACACACACACACACACACACACACACACACACACAGGTCTGTTTTATGCTCTGGTGTCCGAATGATGAATGTCTGCTGTAGGCTTCACTGAGGACACTGACCTCCTCACACACTCCATCTCTTGCCCTCTATTATGGCCTGTGTGTATGTGTGTGTATGTGTGTGTATGTGTGTGTATGTGTGTGTATGTGTGTATGTGTGTGTATCTATGTGTGTGTATGTGTATGTATGTGTGTGAGAGAGAGAGAGAGAGAGAGAGAGAGAGAGAGAAGACAGGGATGAAGGCAGATTCATATTCTGTTTGTCCTTTAAGCTTTCCATCTCCATGTGTGCTGCTCTGCCTCTGCCGAGTTCATCTGCTCCATCTCACACACCCTCTCATCATCCTGTCATTCTTCCTCTCTCACTCGTTCTGTCTCTATGTATTTATCGCTCTGCGTATCTGTCTGTAATCTACAGTCCCCTCCGAAAGTATTGGAACGGCAAGGCCAATCCTTTTGTTCTCGCAATACACTGAAGACGTTTGGGTTTGAGATCAAAAGATAAATATGACACGATAGATCAGAATTTCAGCTTTCATTTCCTCATAGTTACATCTAGACCTGTTAAATGATTTCCAACATGGCACCTTTTGCTTGAACCCCCCCAGTTTTCAAGTAATCAGAAATATTGGAACAGGTGGTTTGTTTTTGTGTAACAATACACTATTTTCAAAGTTACTAATTACCAAAGGGTAGTTATTACTGGTTTTAAATTCAGAAGCAAAGAAAGTTCAGGAATGAAAAACTCCAATAAGAGAGGCAGAGTAGTTGGATTGTAGGAAAGATTTAGAGCATTTACACACACCTTCGATCAAATCATTTTCAGAAGGTAATTAATATGAAAGTGTTCTACAACAGTATGTTTCACCTGCACTTAAACTTGCATTATAAAAACAACGCTTAAAAGCAGCGTTACACTACTTAAAAAAAAACACTTTATAGCAACTTTAAAGCAGCTCTACTCAACTGTTTTGCAGCAAAAATGTTGAAAAATATTAGAAATTTAGAAAATATATATATATATATATATACATATATATATATATATATATATATATATATATATTTGCCTAATTGTGGATTGTCCTGTTCCAGGTCTGGTGTTGATCTTCATCGGCCCTTAGTGAAACACACACACACACACACACAGTGAGAAAGAATGCTGCTCTCTTGTGTCGCTGATAACTCTGCTATGTCCTTTTTTGCCCTCCATCTCTCAAACTTCCTACCTCATTCTAGTGGGAAATTAGTTTTCAAAAGGTTACATTGACCCTCTCTCTCCCTCCCTCCCTCCCTCCCTCCCTCCCTCTCTCTCTCTCTCTCTCTCTCTCTCTCTCTCTCCCTCCCTCCTTCCCTCTCTCTGTCTCTCTCTCTCAGGTTGTTCTGCAGTAGCAGTTTGAGGAAGGTCCTGGCAGGTCATAACCGTCTACAGCGTCTGCCTGAGCGAGTGGAGAAGCCTATGGTCGAGGTTTTAGACGTCCAGCACAACCAGCTAGTTGAGCTGCCGTGCAACCTCTTCCTTAAATCCAACAGGTAAAACACACAAACACACACACATACACACACACGCACACACATTAAATATTTACACACCTGTAACTGCTTCCTCAAATCAGACAGGTAAAAAATTTCAAACAAGAAAATGAATGTAGCAAACACACTGTAGGTGTTATATAAAAAAGCAAATATTTGAAATACAGAATTGTTGATGTGTTGTTTAATTGATACATGTTCTTCAGTTTAAGGTGCCTAAATGCCTCGGCCAATAAGCTCGAGAGTCTGCCGCCCTCCAGCCTATCAGACGAGAGCAACAGCATCCTGCAGGAGCTGTACCTGACCAACAACCACCTCACTGACAAGTGTGTACCTCTGCTCACCGGGCACACACACCTGAGAGTCCTGCACATGGCCTACAATCACCTGCAGACCTTCCCTGCCAGGTATCTCTCTCTCTCACACACACACACACACACACACACACACACACACACACACACCTGAGAGTCCTGCACATGTACAATCACCTGCAGACCTTGATGCCAGGTATCACACACGCACACACATGCACACACACCCCTATATATTGACTTTCCTTTAAACATTATTACTTGTTCCCTATGTAGTGAGCATATGTAGTGAATAAGAAGCAATTTGTAATTAGGACTATAAAATATTCCTGTGTAAAATAAAGCTGACCTTTGTTTCTAATAATTTCACAAAACACTCCTGATTCACACGCTTCCACTAACTTGGCCGCTTGTGTGTGTTGTGTTTTGCAGTAAAATGGCGAAGCTGGAGGAGCTGGAGGAAGTGGACCTGAGCGGGAACAGACTGAAGGCCGTGCCCACCACCATCCTGAACTGCAGGCGCATGCACACACTCATCGCCCACTCCAACACCATCGAGGTTTTCCCTGAGGTCATGCAGCTCATGGACATGAAGGTTAGCGTGCACACACACACACACACACACACACACACACACACACCATGCTCTTTGCTCTTGTACGGTGACAAGGCCATGATTCCTATTAAAATCACTGCTGTGTTAAACTTTACTGCTGAACCAATTAGTAGAGTGAAATACTGCAGCGGTGAGTCGACAGTCTGAGAAGGAAACATCTGTTTTACTGGCACTGATCATGAGCGGCGTCGCTAATGCTAATACTAACATGCTGAAAGCATGCACGATGGTTGTTTATAAAGATGTGCTGTGTATAGCCAGTGAAGGATCTGACTCTGGAGCAGGAATGGTTGCTATAAATGTGCTAGTTTTATCCTGGCTGTTAGTTTATACACAGTAACAACAACAGAACACTCACCTTTTCATGTTTGACATTGTGAGGATATCTGGCTGGTCACCACGAGGCACTTAAAAAGTGAAAGTTTCCTTTTGCTTACTGAAGTTAAGATTAAGATTTAATAAGTTTTAGGTGTAAGCATATCATTACGGAATAGTCGTCAATGGAAGGTCCTTAAAATGATAGTAAGAGAGACGTGTGTGTGTTTAGTTTGAACATGAGTTTGCCTGTGTGTGTGTATGTGTTACTTAACCCCTCTTGTCCTCTCCTCAGTGTGTAGATCTGAGCTGTAATGAGTTGGTGGAGATCACACTGCCTGAGAACCTGCCTCCTAAACTGCAGGAGTTAGACCTGACGGGGAACCCGCGGCTCAACCTGGACCACAAAACCCTGGAACAGCTCAAGTAAGTCACACTGCCTGTGCGTGTCTGTGTGTGTGTCTGTGTGTGTCTGTGTGTGTGTCTGTGTGTGTGTCTGTGTGTGTGTCTGTGTGTGTGTCTGTGTGTGTGTGTCTGTGTGTGTGTGTCTGTGTGTGTGTGTGCCTGTGTGTGTGCGCGCCTGTGTGTGTCTGTGTGTAAAACAGTGATAGTCATATATGAATTATTAACAGTCTGAGATACAATCACTATTATTCCTCTAGCAACATCCGCTGTTTCCGGATAGACCCGCCCCCTACTTCCTTCTCAGCCAATGAGGCTGCAGGTGGGCCGGCCGTCTGGAGTCACGGCTACACCGAGGCGTCGGGAGTGAAGAACAAGTACGTAGCACAAGAACACACACGCTTAAACACACTGTGTGATACTAACGCTCGTACTCCTCACACATCTCAGAAGATCTGTTATAGACTCTGAGAGCAGTAACCAGAACAGCTGTCTAGCACAGCTGGATGTTCACTGTGTAATACAGTATCCTGGAGCATCAGCATTTATTTTTAACAATACTACCAACACCGCTTTTCTATATACACTGTATATTCTTTTTCTCAGAGACTGTATGTATAATATTGACTACTTCTTTTAATATTTGTACTTTTGTATAGAGGTAGGAGTCTGTAGGCAACTCACACACTTGAAAAATGAAAAATAAAAGTAAATATGAATAAAAATAGATAAATCAAAAATATATAAAAAGTAATGAAAATAAAAACTTGTGAAATAAGTCAAAAACACTAGGGTTAATTAGAGCTCGACAATATGATTATGAAATTAATATTGTGATACATTTTGTTGTACTTTTCTCTTTTCGAAAAGGTTTATCATCAGTTTCAAAATTTATTACAGTGATGAGTTAGAGGCCAATTAACATTTTTTAAAAACAATTTGTTTTACACACTAATTTAAAATCATTATTAAAAATATTCTAAAAAATAATTTGCATCAGGACTAAATTAAATAAATGGAATCTAGAGTTTTTCGTAATGTTCTCCTACAGCTTCTTTTACATGCTTTTACTTTTATTCTTTAGCAAGAGCTCAACAAAATTAAATATCATAAAGTACTACATTATATATTGTTCAGCATTTTTATTACTGATGCTTATTTTTGATATTTTTCCCCAAAATGCCAATTTAAAAGTTGGGTGTTTTCCCAAAAAGCAGTCGTTATTTAATTTTTTTTATTGTTTAATGGTTAATTAATTTTTGTTGAATGTTTTATGTTTAATAATTTTGCTTGCATTATTGGCAGCTGTAACAAATGATTTCTTCTGTCATGATCATGATGTCAATCTATCAATCGATATTTATGTAAAGATCACAAGGTGCTTATTTCTGAGCTGAAAAGGTGGAATAAACATTCTCCTACAGTGTGTGTGTGTATGTATACTTAAACATGCGCACACAACTGACTGAGTCTCGGGTGTGTGTGTGTGTGTGTGTGTGTGTGTGTGTGTGTGTGTGTGTGTGTGTGTGTGTGCAGACTGTGTGTGGCAGCTCTGTCAGTGAGCAGTTTCTGCGGCAGTAGAGAAGCTCTGTACGGGGTGTTTGATGGAGACAGGAATGTGGAGGTGCCGTATCTCCTGCAGTGCACCATGAACGACATCCTGGCTGAGGAGCTGCACAGAACCAAGAGCGAGGAGGATTACATGACCAACACGTTCCTCGTCATGCAGAGGTGAACACACACACACACACACACACACACACACACAGAGTAGTGTCTTTCAGACAACAGGGGACAGCACAGTGTGATAGCTTTTTAGAATAATGTTCAAAATATTATGTGTCAGGATATTTGGGAGAATTACACTCTAACAGGGATTTTATAAATAAAACAAATATGCACATTTATAATTAAACAAAATAGAAACATCCCATAAATTGTTCCCAAACTTGAGTTCCTTTATTGGTAAACTGTGAGGGTGGCAACTGGTAGTCCCCAGTTCCAGTCAGAGTGGTACACAATTATTAGCAGTCGCCTTGCTGTTTTATAAAATGTACTTTAAAAAAAAAATAGCAAGCTACTTAACGTTAACGTTATGTTCCCTCTAAAATCGTTTCATAATACCTGTTTCCATTTAAGCAGCCAAAATCAATACTCAGACAGCCAACGCTAATTTGATTTTGTGTAATGTACTCTTTATTTATGCTATAAATCAATCATTTTTAAAAATTTCCCTCACTTCCTGTCCACACAGGAAGCTGGGCACAGCTGGGCAGAAGTTAGGTGGTTCTGCTGTTCTCTGTCACATCCGACATGACCCGACGGACCCAGCGGGCTGCTTCACGCTCACTGCTGCCAACGTGGGGAAGTGTCAGGCTGTGTTATGTCGTGATGGTAAAGCCCTGCCTCTGTCACTGCTGCACAACATCGGCCTGGAGGAGGAGTACAACCGCATACGGCAACACAAAGCCATCATCACTGAGGTAAACTACAGCTAACACTTTTAACTGTAAACATCACTGAGTTAAACTACAGCTAACACTTTTAACTGTAAACATCACTGAGGTAAACTACAGCTAACACTTTTAACTGTAAACATCACTGAGTTAAATTACAGCTAACACTTTTAACTGTAAACATCACTGAGGTAAACTACAGCTAACACTTTTAACTGTAAACATCACTGAGGTAAACTACATCTAACGATTTTACTGTGAACATCACTGAGGTAAACTACAGCTAACACTTTTAACTGTAAACATCACTGAGTTAAACTACAGCTAACACTTTTAACTGTAAACATCACTGTGGTAAACTACAGCTAACACTTTTAACTGTAAACATCACTGAGGTAAACTACAGCTAACGATTTTACTGTGAACATCACTGAGGTAAACTACAGCTAACACTTTTAACTGTAAACATCACTGAGTTAAACTACAGCTAACACTTTTAACTGTAAACATCACTGTGGTAAACTACAGCTAACACTTTAACTGTAAACATTACTGAGGTAAACTACAGCTAACACTTTAACTGTAAACATCACTGAGGTAAACTACAGCTAACACTTTAACTGTAAACATCACTGAGGTAAACTACAGCTAACACCATTAACTGTAAACATCACTGAGGTAAACTACAGCTAACACCTTTAACTGTAAACATCACTGAGGTAAACTACAGCTAACACCATTAACTGTAAACATCACTGAGGTAAACTACAGCTAACACCATTAACTGTAAACATCACTGAGGTAAACTACAGCTAACACTTTTAACTGTAAACATCACTGAGGTAAACTACAGCTAACACTTTTAACTGTAAACATCACTGTGGTAAACTACAGCTAACACTTTAACTGTAAACATCACTGAGGTAAACTACAGCTAACACCATTAACTGTAAACATCACTGAGGTAAACTACAGCTAACACCATTAACTGTAAACATCACTGAGGTAAACTACAGCTAACACTTTTAACTGTAAACATCACTGAGGTAAACTACAGCTAACACCATTAACTGTAAACATCACTGAGGTAAACTACAGCTAACACCATTAACTGTAAACATCACTGAGGTAAACTACAGCTAACACTTTTAACTGTAAACATCACTGAGGTAAACTACAGCTAACACCATTAACTGTAAACATCACTGAGGTAAACTACAGCTAACACCATTAACTGTAAACATCACTGAGGTAAACTACAGCTAACACTTTTAACTGTAAACATCACTGAGTTAAATTACAGCTAACACTTTTAACTGTAAACATCACTGAGTTAAATTACAGCTAACACCATTAACTGTAAATATCACTGAAGTAAACTACAGCTAACACTTTTAACTGTAAACATCACTGAGGTAAACTACAGCTAACACCATTAACTGTAAACATCACTGAGGTAAACTACAGCTAACACTTTTAACTGTAAACATCACTGAGGTAAACTACAGCTAACACCATTAACTGTAAACATCACTGAGGTAAACTACAGCTAACACCATTAACTGTAAACATCACTGAGGTAAACTACAGCTAACACTTTTAACTGTAAACATCACTGAGGTAAACTACAGCTAACACTTTTAACTGTAAACATCACTGTGGTAAACTACAGCTAACACTTTAACTGTAAACATCACTGAGGTAAACTACAGCTAACACCATTAACTGTAAACATCACTGAGGTAAACTACAGCTAACACCATTAACTGTAAACATCACTGAGGTAAACTACAGCTAACACTTTTAACTGTAAACATCACTGAGGTAAACTACAGCTAACACCATTAACTGTAAACATCACTGAGGTAAACTACAGCTAACACCATTAACTGTAAACATCACTGAGGTAAACTACAGCTAACACTTTTAACTGTAAACATCACTGAGGTAAACTACAGCTAACACCATTAACTGTAAACATCACTGAGGTAAACTACAGCTAACACCATTAACTGTAAACATCACTGAGGTAAACTACAGCTAACACTTTTAACTGTAAACATCACTGTGGTAAACTACAGCTAACACTTTAACTGTAAACATCACTGAGGTAAACTACAGCTAACACCATTAACTGTAAACATCACTGAGGTAAACTACAGCTAACACCATTAACTGTAAACATCACTGAGGTAAACTACAGCTAACACTTTTAACTGTAAACATCACTGAGGTAAACTACAGCTAACACCATTAACTGTAAACATCACTGAGGTAAACTACAGCTAACACCATTAACTGTAAACATCACTGAGGTAAACTACAGCTAACACTTTTAACTGTAAACATCACTGAGGTAAACTACAGCTAACACCATTAACTGTAAACATCACTGAGGTAAACTACAGCTAACACCATTAACTGTAAACATCACTGAGGTAAACTACAGCTAACACTTTTAACTGTAAACATCACTGAGTTAAATTACAGCTAACACTTTTAACTGTAAACATCACTGAGTTAAATTACAGCTAACACCATTAACTGTAAATATCACTGAAGTAAACTACAGCTAACACTTTTAACTGTAAACATCACTGAGGTAAACTACAGCTAACAATTTTAACTGTAAACATCACTGAGGGAAACTACAGCTAACACTTTAACTGTAAACATCACTGAGGTAAACTACAGCTAACACCATTAACTGTAAACATCACTGAGGTAAACTACAGCTAACACTTTTAACTGTAAACATCACTGTGGTAAACTACAGCTAACACCATTAACTGTAAACATCACTGAGGTAAACTACAGCTAACACTTTAACTGTAAACATCACTGAGGTAAACTACAGCTAACACCATTAACTGTAAACATCACTGAGGTAAACTACAGCTAACACTTTAACTGTAAACATCACTGAGGTAAACTCCTGCTAACACTTTAACTGTAGTTATCCCTGAGGTAAGCTACTATTACTTTATGATGGCTGATGTACATGCTAGCACATCAGCAAAAGACTCATGCTAAACTTTCAAGGCTTTTTCCATAAATTTCAAAAGACTACGTCGTGTTTTAAGTCGCCATAATGAATAAGGCCATGTGATTTGTGTCACGGATACAGCATTTTTCTTTTCCTTTGCCAGGATAACAAAGTGAATGGTGTGACGGACTCGACACGAATCATGGGCTACTCCTTCTTGTACCCAGCTGTGCTGCCACGACCGTATGTTCACACACTCCCGCTAACACCACGTGATGAGTTCTTCATCTTGGGCAGCCGTGGCCTGTTCGAGGCATTGGAGCCTGCTGAGGCTGTGGAGGCTGTGCGCAAGGTTCCAGATCCGCTTGCCGCTGCCAAGAAACTGTGCACTCTTGCTCAGGCATACGGTTGTACGGAGAGCCTGAGTGCTGTGGTGGTGCAGTTAAATGTGACTGAGGACTGCTGCTGCTGCTGCTGTTGCTCGTCCTCTAGTGGCCTCCACACGACCCCACAGCCACCCCCTAGTCCCGGTCCCGGCACGGGCCTCTATCCACCCTCAGCTGGCGTACCACCTTCTTCCTGCAGCGAGATCAGCTCGGAGGTCAGCGCCTCGGAAATGAGCTCGGAAGTCGGGTCCACCGCTTCCTCAGACGAGCCTCCGATCCTGCTCCAGGAGGCGCACCTTCACCTCCACCAACCTCCGAACCCAAACCCACGCCTGCTCTCCTGCTGCTCTCTTCACCCAACACCGAGTTCGTCTGCCATCATGGCTGCCAGTTCCAGCTCCTTTCAGCGTCAGTTATCGAGCGCCACTTTCTCCAGCGCACTGTCCGATAACGGCCTGGACAGCGAGGACGAAGAGCCCATCGCCGGCGTGTTTTCCAACGGCAGCCGACTCGAAGTGGAGGCCGACGTCCACTGCTTACGCCTCCTGGCACCTCCACCTCCCCCTCCTCCATGCACCCCTGAAATTCCAGATGACGTGGTACCTCCAGAACCAGAAACAATGCCGGTCGCTAGTGAGCCTGAGAAAGAAGGGAAGCAAAGCGAGAAACCAGGGAACAACACAACATCCGAAGCATGGAGCAAAACCCTGTCACGTAGAAGAGGCAATGGCTCAGTGGCTCCACATGAGACGAGCCACAATCTGATCGAAGTGGCAGCCGAGGCGCCATCTAAAAAGTCCGGTGGGTATTTCACAGCCCCAGCGATGCCCGACCCTGATGACCAGCTCATCATTCCACCCGAGCTAGAGGAGGAAGTGAAGGAGATAATGAAACAGCATCAGCAGGAACAACAGAAGCCCAGCAAGAGTGAGCAGCCTGCTGATTACTACGACACACCGCTGTGATAGCACATACCATAAAAAGCACGGTTTCCCAATCCCAGGCTTGGAGTGCCTCTGCACTGAACAGTTCAATGTTTTCCCTACTGATTGCACAGAGAGTGGAAATATTAGCAAATTAGCTGAGCCAGGCGTTAAATGGGAAAACATTACCACTGTTAAGGTATTTCTGAAGACTGAGACTGGAAAACCCTGCTGTATTTGCCACAGTGTCCACAAGTATTTGTTCCCCTCCTGGAGAAAAACACCTTTATTTCACTAATCAGTGAAGAGTTAGAATTAGTGAAATTGGCTGTACTTTTCTATAAACTACTTGCACAACAGCATGACGTTTATCTGCTACACAAACAACACGTCTATTTACTTAAAGTTAGTTCCTGTCAACGATATCATTGCCTTTGTGAGTATTGTTTGTTTTTGTATATAGTGAGTAAACGGTTTTAAGTTTGCAATCAGATTTGCATAACTAACATTATTTAGGCCACGAGTCCAGGAGATAAGGTCACAAAATATTACAACAAATAGTTGTGTTGTGGCCGCAGGATACCAGAGTCATGGCCTAGAATTGTGTAACTTGAGTCGACGACTTAATATGTTGTGGAATGATATACTTGATTTGTGGCCTCCAGTTAATTATTTATTTGAGATTTTGCTTAATGTGACACAGGCTAATGGTGTATCCATCTTTAAAAAAAAAAAGTTAAGTTTATCCTTATCACTCGTCTTGCTTAGGTTCCTGTGGCCAGAATAGTTTTATTCAATCAACTTCTCTGTCCCACTCATTTTAAAATACAATAGCTGTCATTGGTTATGCGCTTTATAGCTATTAAATATATCCTAATATACTAGTGTATATATGTTTTAATATATATTTAATTCACATTCATGAGAAATTTAACTGGTGGCCTCAATATGTTAATTCATAGCCTCACCTTATTAAAAAAATAACCATCATGTTACTCAGCAGGTTTAAATTAAAAAATAGTGAATGGGCTGATGATGCCACTATGCAGACTAACATTGCTGTTTGATTATTTGATTAAAGACGATGAATAAACAATCAAACGGTTAGAGAAAGTTTGATATTGTGACCAATATGTGCAAAACCAACAAAGAATGTAACAGGAAATTATTAATATTGTACTACAGAGGCAATGATAGTTTTGACAAGCTAACAGGAAGTAAACGTGTTATTTGTAGATCATATAAAGGTTGCGCTACACTGTGAAAGTAATGTATAGACCTGTAGACATGGCAGCTCTCCACAGATTTCATTTAAGAGCCATTTTAGACAACAAACACACACACAGACACACACACGCACGCGTGCGAAACACACACCCATTATGGTGTTGTGTTCAGCATTATCACATCCTCATTACTTCACATCCACATTCATGGCATTGCACAAACCCATTTCCTGCAGTCCAAACCAATAGGAGCCTTTCCCCGCGAGCCGACCAATAGGACGTCAGAGAATCCCTTTAACAGACTCCAGTCCCGACCTGCACACTACTGTGCCCCGCCCCTTTAAGAGCTCAATTCAGCTGACTACTGACCTACTGACTGTTTTGTGTTTCTTTACGTTGAAAAGTGACAGTATCTATAGAGTTCAACACTAGTCTTGCGAAGTTATAACCCATTACCACTCAACATAATTGTGGATTTTATTATTTCTTTTTTTTTCTTTTTTTTAAACTTATCATATCTTTTATATGAGGAAACACTGCAAAAGACTTTTGCAAGAAATGAGGAAAAAATCCAAGAGGCAAAGCGCAGACTCGTTTTGTTTGAGATGGTGATGTGTAGTGCACACCGGTAATACCACGCTTATCTGTTGTAGATAGGGCACTTATGTAAGACTGTATTTCTTCACTAAATCAAGGCTTTGTGCCTGTAAAACTAGAAATTTAGTAGAAATTGAAAAAGACTAACTCCTAGGAGTTGCTTACTCTTTTATGGTGACCTAGTCACTTTTTTTTACTAATCTTCTCTGCGAGAAATGGTGATTTTTTTTTTTTTTTTTTGTTTTGTTTTGTTTTTTGTTTTTTTTTTTTGTTCCAATGACTGTAAATAAGAAATATTGTATACAGATGCTTTTTAAAGGAACTGTGTGTGTCTATAATAAGCTTATTCCTTCCTTACACATGAAATTACACAAAGGTATTCAATACGTAAAACAAATGACTTTTAAACAAATGACTGCACATTTTGCTTGGTCTTGTTCTCACTGTCCGGTTAACTGCACACACAAACAGCTCATTCTTCCGTTGTCACCAGCATCACCAGTAAAGATTATCTGTAATCAAACCACACAAAATGTTCCTTTTTTTTTTTTTTTTTTTTTTGGTTTTGTTATAATAAATTCTAAATTTATCATGATGAGGCCTCTTGGTCTGTTTTGTTGTGGATACAACTCTATATATAATTTATATATTTATTTATTATTAAAGCAGGCTTCTGTCTTGCATTTCAGCAAGAGTGATTGTAAAGTAATATTTTTGAAATTTTGAAATCAGTGATTATACATTAGCCCTTTCATGCATAGTGTACACATTTATGGAGTGTGAATTTAAGGTAAGGAAAATATAAGATGTCGTCCGAAGAACATTACTGTAATTTTACCATAGATCATTTTCCTGATTTCCATTGCTCTCTGGAAATATATTTGTGCCAGACTCCAGTTAACAGTTTATCTTTTTTTTTTATAAAAACCTCTGAAAAGCAGCTACCTTGTGTTTTTTTTTTTTTTTTTTGGTCAATAAAAATGTCAGTAATGTTTCTATATTTAGTTAAAAAATCATATCCTTTAATTTTATTATTATTTAATGTTGTACACATTTGACATTTATAAACAGTTTTTTTCAGGTATAATGTGTTATCTTTTTCCTATCTTATTCCTACACATGAACAATCCTTTTACTTTGTTACATTTAAAAAAAGAAATTGATTTGACATGCAATTTTAAGTAACACAAAACATCTAAAGAATCTGTCTATATTTTTTGAGTAATTTATGCATGAAAGGGTTATGGTTCTAGCACAGACCAGCCAAAAGATGGCAGCACTGCTACATGTGGGTAGTGAGTAATGGGTAGTTGCCATGTCCAGGGATCCCAGTTCGAACTTAAGCTCAGGTTACTGTGTGTGCAGAGTTTCACACGTTCTCCTCATGTCCATGTGGGTTTCCTCTGGGTTCTCTGGTTTTCTTCCACCTCCCAAAAACAGGTTGGTAATTGGATCAGTAGCTCTAAATAGCCTCTAGGTGTAAATTAGTGTGTACATGTGTGTGTGAGATGCGCTGAAGTGACCTGAAGTCCTATCCAGGGCGTATTCCCATTTTGTGGCTCTGGATCCACCGTGACCCTGACTAGGATGAAGCACTTGCTGATGATGAATGAATTATTGTAAGTATAAAAAAGGGCCTGCTTTGTGTGGGGTTTATTTCTTTGATCAGTTTCATCAATCAAGGAAAACAAATAGCTGAATGTTTCACATCCAAGTTTCGGAAACGAATGAAAATCATTTTATTTTTCTTGAGATTGAAATGACATGAAAATATACTTGTTATATTCATACATAAGTGTATAATGCCACTACCACTACTGATTAAATGATTCAGGATGCTGTATGGACATTTTGTGTGGTAATGCCGGCCCCCATGTCATTCATTTTCTTCTTATACTTCTTCTTCAGACACACCACACTCACTACCGTCACCACCACCATGACGACAAAGACTACAACCGAGGACACGACCGCCGTCACCACACCGTCCTGGTTCGAACTCTTGAACTGACACCTGTCCCCGTAGTACCACCAGTCGTTACCTACGACACACCTGCAGAGAGAAATAAGTAACGTTGAGCAACACTGTTTACCAATCATTACATGATTAGTAAATGTAGCCAGGTTCGTGAGAACAGTGGCAATGTTATCACAATTTTAGATGTTAATTTAGGAGACTGCCTTTGTGCTGATACGTACCTGCAGGCTGCTTTTACACCATTGTCAATAACACACACGCCATCATTTTCACATTTTACCGAGGCACATAGATCATGAGTAGGGGTCGTGGGGACGGTTGTCGAAGGGAGGGGCTGAGAAAGAAGCAAGTTTGATATATCTACAGGACAAAAATGGGAAACACATTATTACAAAATGATGCTGGCATCTATATTAAGAAAAAAACATCCTCTGCCAACTGCCAATCCTCTGAAGGGATAATAATGCATACACACACAGTACATTTTTGATATAGCCCTTTAACAAAACACTTGTCTAAGGTATAAACAGTGTAAAAACTATGTGCGTGTACACCGATCAGCCGTAACATTATGACCACTGACAGGTGAAGTGAATAATATTGATTATCTCGTTACAATAGCACCTGTCAAGGGTTGAGATATATTAAGCAGCAAGTGACAAGTCGGTTCTTGAAGTTGATGTGTTGGAAACAGGAAAAATGGGCAAGCGTAAGGATTAGAGAGACTTTGGCCAAATTGTGATGGCTAGATGACTGGGTCAAAGCATCTCCAAAACGGCAAGCCTTGTGGGGTGTTCCTGGTATGCAGTGGTTAGTACCTACCAAAAGTGGTCCAAGGAACGACAACCGGTGAACTAGCGATAGAAAGGTGTCAGACCACACAGTGCATCGCAGCTTGCTGCGTATGGGGCTGTGTAGCCATAGACCGGTCAGAGTGCCCATGCTGACCTCTGTCCAGTGCCAAAAGTGCCTACAATGGACAGGTGAGCATCAGAACAAGACCACGGAGCAGTGGAAGAAGGTGGCCTGGTCCGATAAATCACATTTTCTTTTACATCATGTGGAAGGCCGGGTGCATGTGCATCATTTACCTGGGGAAGAGGCAGTGTGATGCTCTGGGCAATGTTCTGCTGGGAAACTTTGGGTCCTGGCATTCATGTGGATGCTATTTTGACACGTACCACCTACCTAAACATTGTTGCAGACCAAGTACATCCCTTCATGGCAACGGTATTCCCTAATGGAAGTGACCTCTTTTGGCAGGATAATGTGCCCTGCCACACTGTAAAAGTTGTTCAGGAATGGTTTGAGGAACATGACAAAGAGTTCAAGGTGTTGACTTGGCCTCCAAATTCCCCAGAACTCATTCCAATCGAACATCTGTGGGGTGTGCTGGCCATCAAGTCCGATCCATCGAGGCCCCACCTCGCAACTTACAGGACTTAAAGGATCTGCTGTTAACGTCTTTGTGCCAGATACCACGGCACACCTTCAGGGATCTAGTGGAGTCCATGCCTCGAGAGGTCAGGGCTGTTTTGGCAGCAAAAGGGGGACCAACACAATATTAGGCAGATCGTCATAATGTTATGGCTGATCGGTGTATATATAGTGTGTTACAGTAACCACCAGGCACTTGGGGGAAGCTTTTATATTTTTGTAGTCATTAGAAAAGTTTATATTGGATAAATGTTGGATCTGACACTTTGTTTGAGTAACTATTTAATCTTATTTGTAACTATATATTTCAAACTGATATTAATTAAATTGAGATGAGGCTAAAGATTACAGATGTGATATGGGGGGAGTGGGGTGAGGCTTCCATATTGGAGACTTCAAAACCCCTGCACAACTGTCAGTCATTCCTGATTATATACTGATGGGAAGAAAACTGCTCTTTTTGCATATTTTTTAAGTGATAACCGTTAAATGCGGAATTCCTATGAAAAATGTGAAGGGTTGAGTTCATTGTTCTTCTTCATTTATTTATCCTTTGGTCCAGTGTAACTTGAGGTAAGTAAGGTTGGTTCCAACTAGAATTAACTAAGTTAAGAAAACTAAACCACTGATACTTAGTGAATCTTTTCATGGCCTTTTGTCAGGAAGACAATCCTATCCTACCCCAGGGTATCCTTCCTATACTTTCTTCCAGTCATCGGGAACCCCTGCCCCTGCACAGTTTGAAGTATTCCCTATTGCCGAAACACATTATCTAACTGATCAGCTAATTATTGAGCAGAGGTGTGCATCGAGACTTGGATCTCAAGGGACCCAACAAAAAAAGATACATGAGTGGGAGGTTTGTGCTTTCTTACAGGTGGTCATATCTGACGTTTGCGGGGCCACATTCATTAAACATGAATGTATATGGTGCTCATGTGGTTGTTGCATGATGGATTTACACTTACATTTACACTTTTGACTGACACTTGTATCCAAAGCGACTTACAATTGAGACAGGATACTGCTGAGGAGTTGAAGGTTAGGGATCTTGCTCAAGCATGCGAGGTTAGCGGTGCTCATGAACTTCTGATCTGGTGCTCATTGCCTTAACCACTGAGCCACCACTTCCTTAAAAGCATTTAATTAATTAATTTCACCTATTCATCATCAGTACCTGCTTTATCCTGGTCACTGTGGTTTAAATCTTTGACGAATTTAACAAACTAAGTTTGACAGATAATATCACGGACAGGTACAAACTGGGAGCAGATGGGATTGCATCTGCAGGAGCAGGTGGGAATGGGATTGAAAAAAACAGTCCTTCACACACTTCTACTCCTAAGGACTGGAGTTAAGAACCCCCTGTTCTATCCCTATGACTTATCCATCCTTATGATGGTATTCTTTTTTAAGTTTACACTCCTGGTTTAAGGTAGGTAAGACTGCCCCTTCTCATCTTCAGAGAGTGAGTTGATGCCTCTACGTGTGGGTACTTACCAGCTTGACACACCCTTATTTTCTTACCTTCCATGCTGAGGAGGAAGATGGCATCTCCACCCTTGATAAAGTCTCTGCTGAGTGCTCTGGCCTGAGTCAGGTATCCAGATGTTCCATATCCTGGTCCTCTGAAGTATTTAGTCCCATCCACATCTGTTACTTGCGCTCCCACTTTTCGTGGGTTGTCCCAGGTATACATTGAAGATTCTTACCAGGAAAAAAAAAAAAAAAAAAAAAAAAACAGGAACACCACAAAATTGAGAATACACCTGTGGTCTTAAAGTATTCAGACATGATGTTTAATGTTTAATGAATGCAGCAATGTACACACTACCTGTTAATTTCACATTAGGGTCAGTTGTGATACTTCTCTGGTTGGACATGCGTTTGCGGATGTCCGCATTCTGATCCATTAGCATCATAGTAATCTGCATCCATGGGCAGGGCCAAGTGAGATTACCATCAATCATGTCATCACCAGATGTCAGATGGGCAAAGGCTCCCAAATTGTCTGGGGAGGTCGTAGTGCCACTTGGATACAAGCTCATCTGGAAGGTGTAGCCATACTTTGACTGAAAGCGTGGGCTGTATATGGGAGTGTCCCTAGGTGTGTTTTCCATAATACTTTTGAAGTTCTTGATCCGCCACACATGTTCTGGGCAGGCAGTCTCAGAAAGATTGATGTCGTCCAAAGAGAGCCCACCTGTGGAGCTTCCAGCACCCTTTGTACCTTTAAATACCACGCGGAACTTTGTGGAGACGTCTAGGTTAACATGGTGTAGCTGCCATAACGGCTCAGGCAGTCCTTTAAAGAAAAACATTATTTATATGTTAGCATATTTTGATGTTGCAGCACTGGTCAAAGGATCTTGTATGCAAGCCAACTGTTATTCTTGACTTGCTTATCCTAACTCACCAGTTATTGTCTCGATCATGCGTAGTGTTCCGCTAGGGTTGATTTCATTGTATTCTCTCACCCAGATCTCCAGCTTATCATTGGGGTTTCCACTGTGATAGTAGAAGAACTGTAGACACTGATAGTTGCGGTTAGGGTAGAGCAGCCTGCTTTCTAACAGGGCAGTGTCCCCTTCGGTGCCACTGATGGTGCTGAAGTGCATGAAGTAGCCTGTGCCTATTGAATAGAAAACCATGAGAAGGGTCACTCAACAATAAACTGACAGGAAGTTAGAGCCATATTTATATGCATCCAGCTCATACAGTATGTCCAACTGTGGACATGCAATAACTTGAGCTCAGAGTCATACTCTAGACCCTGGAGCTTTGAGCTACCAACAGAGCTATCTTTCTGCCCAAGTGTATATAGTATGTTAGATGGTGAAACATCAGTGAAAAGATATCAGTACCAGTACAGCGTCCCATGTTAGAATAGTCTGTGTCGGGTCCACCAGTTGCCTTGGTGACATGTTCCCAGTCTGCCTTGTCACCCTGACCTTGGATCATCCCACATATATTCTCCAGCTCAAAGTCACAGGTGTCCAGGAAAGTTGTGGCTCTTGCTATAAAAAGTATTACACAGATCATTAATAAACAGCAGTAAACAGGATACTTTGCACAGTCATAAAAATGTCCTTATGTACCCCATGTTCTTTATCACACAAGGTAATAAAATGAGATTATTCTGGCTGAAGTGCTAAGTCCATGCCCTTTTTCATTCTCACTAGGGTGGTACTATCACAGGTAAATACTTTTGTATGTCCTTTAGTATGTATCCTTATACCTTGAAAAAAGTTTAAATATTTATCAGGTGACAACTACAAAGCTGGAAGTGGTCCAGCTATTTACATATTTGAGTGCGAGTTACATAACCGTATAATTAGCCACAATAAACAAGATATCTACTACATATCTTGGTGATAATAGATATTATCTGAAATATGAAGTTAATGCAAGAGATTTACGTAATGGATTAGTTTATTCAGCACAATAAGATATTTTGCATTTCTAGAGTTAAAGTTGCTGATTTGCACTTTTACCAATATGTTATTGCGAGTTAAAACTAAATCTGTCAGTCAATTCCCATGCTGTCATTATTAATACCAACTAGTTGTACACTGGGGATTCACGTAACAAACCTACTAAAAACCCCAGTTTCCCCAGTTTTGTCCTATGTGGCCAACATCCCTCAATATAAAAAAGTGATTTCACGTGCAAGGCAATGATGTCAAGACTACTGCCCCCTGCAAACTATCCACAAAGTTAACTAGGTGATGAGTTGACATTAGTCTCAGTGAAGTAAAATGCAAAGTCCCTGCCCTTTCTGCTACAAATATAGTGGAGAACCATAAGTATGTTCTTATTAGTGTGGTAATCGATGTCTTACAGTCTTCAAAGATGTCTTGAAGAAACTGGTGATCCACTTAATAAACCCAATGCAGCCTTACTTTATTTTTTCAGTTATGTCCAACGTGTTTGTTGTTTCCTATGATGACTGATTTTATACCAGCGATCCTAAAAAATTCAAGGCTAGCGTAACTACTTTCTGCAAGCCAAGGATTTCAGATCCCAAAGTTACCATAACCAAAGACAGTCTTACTGCAATTATAAAGCCTGTTCAGCTTGAGCAGGTCACTGTCGCTGAACTCCATGCGCTGGCCGATGACGTCGCTGAAGGCGGGAATCTTGGTGACGATGGTGGGCTCGGTGCCGTTACTGAAGGCGTTCTTGCTGTAGTGCATCATGGAACCGTAGTCATAGGGTACGTTCAGGGAGCTGGATGTGGTGTCATCATATTTATTGAAATTGTGCTCCCTGCCTAAGGAACAAATATGTGATAAATGTGATGAATGGAAGGATTACTCATCATAGTCTCTTATACTCGTCCACTCGTATACTCGCACAGCGTTTTTAGTAGATTTCATCCTGTGATCTACTTCCTGCAAATTACTACATTTAGAATATGGAATATATTTAAACCCCTCAAGCCAAGGAAGATTTAGAACAAAGCACAATAAAGTATTACAGCATTGATGACACTGCTGTGAACGCCAAAGCAGTGAATTCTCAAATCTGATTGGTTCAAAGATTTTGATTCATTTTCTATAACAGCAGTAATAGTAAATTTTTTATTTTTTGGCAAGTTAAAAGGAATAAAACACTTCTGGAAATGCGGTTATAGGAAAATAATCAACTTCAAGGTAGTAATAGTAACTCCACTTCATCACACCACCCTGTTATTGATTTCTTTCCTGTAACAGCACTCTATAGAATAGGATTGCTACTGTATGAACTACTTAACATACAGGAACTCTTAGTTTACTAGGGTAAAGATTTTTTCTTCTCAACTCTAGCTGAACAGAGGAGGACATTTTTATCCCTGTTGTCCTACATATCACCGTTGTGTACATTTCCCCGAGCCTAGTGACATACTTCACCCAAACCTTTATCACGAGGTGAGGCATTCACAAGGTGAGGCGTACACTGAGGGCAGTGAATCAGAGGAAAGCCACTGGACCTGACGGTGTGTCTGGGAGGGTGCTGAAGGAATGTGCAAGTCAACTCGCTGGGATCTTCACAACAATCTTCAACCTGTCCCTTTCACAGTCCACAATCCCTGCCTGCCTGAAATCTGCCATAATTATCCCGCTGCCAAAAAACCCACCATCAGCAGCCTCAATGACTACCGTCCTGTAGCACTTACACCGGTGGTCATGCAGTGCTTTGAGAAACTGGTCAGACACCACATCATCTCCTGTCTCCCACCTACATTGGACCCATACCAGTTCACATACAGAGCAAATAGATCAACAGAAAACGCTATTGTCACCGCTCTCCACATAGCACTGACCCATCTGGAACATCAGGGGAGCTATGCAAGGCTGCTCTTCCTCGACTTTAGCTCTGCATTTAATACAATCATTACAAGCACACTGGTTAACATATTATTGGACTTAGGACTGCCACACTCCATCTGCTCCTGGATTAGTGACTTCCTGTCAAATCGTACACAGAGAGTCAGAGTAGGCCCCTACCTCTCCACAGCTCTTAGAATCAGTACTGGCTCTCCTCAGGGCTGTGTGCGGAGCCCCCTACTCTATACTCTCTATTCCTATGTCTGCACCGCCACACATCCCAGTAATGCTATTATAAAGTTTGCTGATTATACAGCTGTGGTGGGCCTTATCTCTGGAGGAGATGAGACCGCGTACAGAGATGAGGTCCAGAGGCTAGCGGCATGGTGTACAAAGAACAATCTGGTTCTGAACACTTCAAAAACTAAAGAAGTTATCATTGATTACAGGAAGAAAAAAGCTGATCCACACCCCATATACATAAATGGAGTCTGTGAGGAGAGGGTTTCAAAACTTCAGGCTCCTGGATGTGCATGTGGATGATGACCTCTCCTGGAGCACTAACACCACGGCACTGGTAAAGAGGGCACAGTCCACAGCGTCTCCATTTTCTGAGGTTACCGAAGAAGAAAAATTTGGATGACAGATTACTGGTGACCTTCTACCAGTGCTCTATTGAAAGTGTGCTGAGCTACTGCATTACTGCTTGGTTTTCCAGCAGCTCAGAAGAAAGCACTCCAAAGGGTCATCTCCATTGCAGAAAAACTACCCGGCCACCCCCGCCCCCCGAGGATATTTACAGAACACGCTGCCTCAAAAGAGCTTGCAGCATCCTCAAGGACATCACACATCCTGGTCATCACCTTTTTGAACTGTTGCCCTCTGGAAGGCGGTTCAGGGCAATAAAATCCAGAACCAACAGACTCAAAAGCAGTTTTTATGCAAGAGCCATTGTGGCACTACACATGAACACTTGAACTTGAACGGCCATAACTGTGCAATAATGTGGGGCATTGTAAGTAAGGATGTGTATTTTGAATGTGGATGTATATTATCTGTGTATTTTAAGTGTGGGTGTATTTTTAGCTTAGTTTTATAGTGTTTTAGTTTGGTTGCATATTATTTATTTTTAACAGTATTTTTAAGCTATTTTGCACTATTTGCACCGGCTAAGGATAGCCATCCAATTTCATTGTACTGTACATGTGCATTACAATGACAATAAAGATCGATCTATCTATCTATCTATCTATCTATCTATCTATCATCCAACCAGCTTAAGACTGACCTTGATACTATAAAAGACTTTTTATCATATGGCTTATTGATGTCTTATGGTGTAAATCCAGTAAACAACTCTGCACGTTTTTGATATATTTAATTAAAGATTTAAAGTCACGATTATTTCATGGGTTTATCCAGGTATAAGAGCATGGAGAGACATTTTTTTTTTGCGAAGCATGAATATTATAAATCACTAAATTCAGACTATAACAATGGCCCCATCCTCACATCCATTCAACATTACAGTCTGGTGAAATCATTGAAAATAGCTAATTGAATGTTTGCCTAAGTGTTCAGTATGAAGTGGTAAAGTACAGCACACAATCAGGGAAACAAATGATCATTTATGTAGAGTGTAGCACCTTCTTGGATGCGATCCCACATGATGGTGACGTAGTCGTCACGATCGGCGCGTGACTGCTCGTGCCAGAACCCCAGGGCATGAAGGAACTCGTGTTCGATGGTGGCGATTCGGTCACATCCTGCACCGATGGATAAGCTCTGCTTTCCCACGTGTCGGTTCCCCACATAGGAGTAACACCTGGGCACGGAAAAAGAGAGGGATTTCTTTATGCAGTTGTTTTCATAGATGAGTATTTATTACACTTTTATTACCGTTTAATCACTGTTATTATCCACAGACCACACAAAATGATACAGAACAGCAATTAAATAATGAAAATTATTAACTGGTCACTCTGAGGCTCTTTATTAAAGGCAGATGCATTTGAAGGGTAAAGCTGTTATGCCTGTAAATAAAATACTAATAGAGTGTTCTAGTATTAACAGTGTGTCTAATTATAAAAATTTTGGCCTTTTCTGATTAGATTAGATCTAGATTATTTCAGTAAGATAGTCAATTCTAATGTACAGTATCATTTAATAATAAACATTTCACTTGTATCTATTTGATTAGATTTTCACGACATTTTGTAAAAAATGCTCAAAAACTTTTGATGGCCATACCTCATGCTTTAAAAGGCAATATTTAAACTGAATATTTCCCTTCTTTTACTTCCTGGAATTGTCAGCAGGTTTAGACTTGAATTCCTCACCTCCATCACTACACACTGTTCGAATAATTTGGAGTAGTTACTGAACAACAATCTGACTGATTATGGAGATGAATGTGTTTACTTTAGTATCAAACATTTTGTCGACTCTTCTTTAGTCCTTTATTCAATAAAAGGCCTGTAATGTTAGGGGAGACTGTGGAGTTTGGAGAATCCTACTCATGTTCATATGGAATGGTGGGAATAGGGATGGGAATTTATTGAAATTTTTTTATGCATAATTTGAATTATATTAAAATAACCCACGTGCTTACTAAATGGAGGAGACACTTATGGCAAAAAGCTCTGATATTCTTTTTTCCTTTTAACCTGTAATGTATTTTCAGAATTGTGAAAATGGACTGTTGTCTTCTTTTATTTGTTTGTTTGTTTGTTCTCCTATATTCTTTCTTTCATTTTTCTTTTCCTGTTCTATTTATTTACTCCATCTATCCCTCTATCTCTTCCTTCCTTCCTTCCTTCCTTCCTTCCTTCCAATGAAATGGAGTCTATCACTAACTACCACGTCGTGAGGTTGATTGTACAGTACTGACACTTGTTAGATTGGAGGAAAAACATCTAATCGAATACTTGATTGTTTAAGATTGATGAACATTTGAAAATTCTAAACAATTTGGTTCCTGTTTTTCACATTATAGCAGCTATAAACACAGCTGCTGACAGACAAAAAAAAAGCAGTTTGTTGCCAAGAAACAGCAACGTGTAAAATCTTCTGTCCTGAAAATGTCAGAAAGCTGAAAGTTACAGCTTGACCTCTGACTGTTACAAAGCACTGACACTGAAGACTCCTTCCATAAATGTTACATAAACATCTCCTCACTGAAAACTTCACCAGATCCACAATTCCATGTCTGTTTTTATGCTTTTTTTGAAAATTGTGGTATATAAATCTTTAGGATATAGAAAATAACCTCAATGTGATATATATATATATATATATATATACACATATGTTATTTAGAAACCTGCTTTATCACTGAAGTGAAGTGAAGTGACTTGTGGTCATGTATGGTGACCCATACTCGGAATTTGTGCTCTGCATTTAACCCATCCAAGTGCACACACACACAGTAGTGAACACACACACACCGTGAACACACACCCGGAGCAGTGGGCAGCCTTTTTTTTTGCTGCGGCGCCCGGGGAGCAGTTGGGGGTTCGGTGCCTTGCTCAAGGGTCTCACCTCAGTCGTGGTATTGAGGGTGGAAGAGAGCGCTGGTCATTCACTCCCCCCACCTACAATCCCTGCCGGACCCGAGACTCGAACCCACAACCTTCAGGTTCACCTTCGGGTTGCAAGTCCGACTCTCCATCCATTAGGCCACGACTGCCCCCCTCACTGCTGTGAGCTACAATAATGCATTACTGTAAAGGCAACACAAATGAAGAAACCCTGAGTCGTTCATGCTCTTACTGAACACTAACATATTAAAGCACAGTTCTGTGTGTTTTAAACGTGGTGTGTAACTCTGCTCACCCGTTGCCTTGAAACACAGAGATGTAGTTCTCTTCTCCGCTCCAGGGTTTGTAGTCAATGCAGGTCTTCAGGCGATACTGTTCAAACGCCTTCATTATAACGCCTTTAGCATTAATATCTGAAACACACAGCGGTGCTGTAACGCGTGCACTGACGTACCAGGACTGATTATAACATGACTGTTATTATTATTATTTTTATTATTAGTAGTAGTAGTAGTAGCAGCATAGTAATATAATGTATACTACTGTAATATAGTAATAGTCATATCATTAAAACTAAAAAATTAATTATGTATACATTTATTTTTTTTTTTTTATAATTACAAAATTTTGTCTTTCAAAGTTTAGTAGTTGTTTAGGCTATGCTATTATTAGTATCATATTAGTAAATGAAACAATTATAACATGTTTCATCTTCATTTAATTGGCAGACATTGGTAGACAAGCAGTGCTTGTTTCAAGAAATACAATACCTTCTTATGCAAAAATGTAAATGTTAAACATCTATAAGTGTCAATACACAGAAAAGTTCACAATATCTACACTGCCGATGCGACTTACCCAAATCATCCTCCAAATAGTACGGCACAGTGGTGGGCCATAAGTATTCATCCCCAATTATGGAGTTCCTCCCTTGTTTCTAACATTCACAAACGAAAAAGAGGCTGAGTACGGTTATCACCATGAAGATTGTTTTTCAATAACAGCACGCCCTGAAGTGTTTTATTGCTCTAATAAAACAGCATGTGCCTGTTAAATCTGTTTACGTGCAGCGTCCACCATACAAGTCCCTGTGAATGAGCTGTTATTATAGAAATGATGAAATGAAATGACTGAACGAGTACTTTAATATAAACCTGTCATTTGCAGCTGCACTACTGTCAGAGCTGCTGTTATAGAAAATGAATCAACACCTCCTGACTGAATAGAGAATTCAACACTGTGGTGTGACATCATTAAACCAACATTGACAGTTTCTGACAGTTTATGAGGTTCATAGTCTTGTAGTAGACTTTTATGCTAGATTTTCAGGATGGATCAGAACCAGTGATCTAGGTGTGATGTGAAGTTGCGCTCACCTCATCATATAAAATATCTCCCTCGAAGAGCTCAAGACCGGCCGCTGCAGACAGTGATAAGAATAAAACATGCCACTGTATAAACTGCAACATCACATGGTGTGCCTTTATAACTAGTGACTTTATAAACACTATATGAGGATTTTATTTAAAAAAAATAAAAATTTCTCACTTACCTTGATTGACCTCAAATAGATCCTCTTTTCCACCATCTACATCATACTCTGTCAAATTCAGTCAGAGATACATAGCTTAGATATCTATCTATCTATCTATCTATCTATCTATCTATCTATCTGTCTGTCTATGCATCTAGATATAGATATAATGAAGGGCCAAACAGGAAATAATTATATGCAATCTGAATATATATTTAGAAATTCTGAATATAAAGTAATAACTCTGAATATATAAATGTAAATGGTGAATATATAGTTATAACTCTGAATATATAAATGCAAATCTGAATATATATTGTCTACATCTCAATATAAATATATCTTTATGATCAGGCATGTCAATAGACAGATGTTCTTATTGATTTTTTTTTTTATGAAAACAGTAGGCGTATACATCCTGTATGCATTTATCGATGCAAATATTGTACTATTATATAATTATTTTTAGTGCACATCACTGATCTAAACCAAAGGGAGTACGTTCCTCTACTATACAAAAGGCTGGCCGTAGTGTCGAAGGGTCCTCACAGTCCGTTAACAGTGTTAATGCTGTGTAGCTTTTCTTCAGAATTCAGTATGACTGAGAGGGAGATTGTCAACAGTCTGTTGACTAAAATTGATTTTATTGAGACAAAAACTGATTACACCAAGCATGTTTACTGGTTTAATCAAATATGGAAAAATTAGGAGCTTATCTATCAATACGCCTGATAAAATGTATGAATATATAATCAGGGTTTATAACTATATAGTCAGGATTTATAAATATAAATTCAGAATTATAATCATATATTCAGGATTTACAACTATACATTCAGATTTATACATATATATTCTGATTTACATTTATATATTCAGAATATATAATTATTATATTATTATTATATTATTATAATGTATTATATATTTAGCTAATTTGTTAGTTTATTTCTGATATCTAGAAAGGGTTATATAAAAATATATCTGAAATAAAAAATTGGCCTTACCTGTTACTTTACTTGTTGGCTAAGTGAGAGAAAAACATGACATACTCTTTAAATTCAATGCAACATAATAATAATAATAATAATAACCAAAAAATAACATCTTAATATGTATATTTTAAATAAAAAACAAATAAAACAAAGTAACACTTCTAAAACAAATAACACCTAATATTAAAACATTTATATTATAATATAATATTAAAACATAAACAAGAGACAATAATAAAATAAATAAATAAACATATAAACAAAAAAATTACACAATATAATAACATAATGTAATATCAAAGCAAAACTTTTCAGATAGAAGTTAAACCCTTGAATATGTACAGTTTTAACAAACAAACAAATAAATAAATAGACACTTATTTACTTTACTAAAATAAGAATTGTAGATTATGTATATTCTACATGGTTATATAAACCTATATAAATTAGGTAAGACACCTGAATTTATATATAAACCTATAGACTAGAATGAAGTCTTTAATTCAGTCAGAATTCTACAGTGCTGTGTATTATCTAAGGCTGATGTTATTAACGTGACCGAGTCAAATCAGGTTATGAGGGTCAAATTAATTTAAAAAAAAAAAAAAAAAAAAAAGCATTGCACTTTTAGTGAGATGAGACCTACCAGAGCCCTGACCCCCAAGCTGAGGAGAGTTATGCTAAAAATCAGAAATGTCCACAGTGCAGCTGAGTGGTCCATGCTGAAGGAGCAGTGAGGAGCTCAAACTCAGGATGAACACTACCACTAACACACACTGCAAAGGTCAATGATTTTGTAAAATGAAGAGCTCTTTATGGCTGGTGTGATATGGAGTGGGCAGATCAATGAGCAACACAAACCTGCAAATGGCTGAGAGAACAATTCGTGCTCTCCATAAAACAGATACGCTGCAATATAATGAAGATTAGGAAGAGATAGATGCTAATAATTACATGTGCCATTACACGATAACATGCTAATGCAAGATCTTTTGTCCTCAATGTCACTCAGGTTCAACTTTATGAACCCCCTAGATTTTCACAATTTTGTATTTTAAATTGAAGTCATGTTAAAAAAAACAAACTTTTGATGGCTACACCCTGTGCTTTAAAAGATAATGTTTTAACTGATGTAGCCTATTTTACCTCCTTTTACTTCCTGGACTTGTCAGCAGGTTGAGACTTGAATTCCTCACCTCCATCACTACACACTGTTCGATTCATTTGACTGTAGTTACGGAATAATTTGGAGTAGTTACTGAACAACAATCTGGCTGATTATGGAGATGAATGTGTTTACTTTAGTATCAAACATTTTGTCGACTCTTCTTTATTCCTTTATTCATTAAGATGCCTATAATGTTAGGGGAGACTGTGGAGTTTGGAGAATCCTACTCATGTTCATATGGAATGGTGGGAATAGGGATGGGCTGCCGAGCTGCTACTGTTGGGCCCTTGAGCAAGGCCCTTAACCCTCTCAGCTCCATGGGTGCCATATCATGGCTGACCCTGCACTCTGACATCAACTCCCTAACAAACTGGGATATGATGTGACAAATAAAGGCTTTGACTTCTTAACACCATCCACCACTACAGCAATCTCCTGTTGTCAAATAATGCTAGGGGTGGGAGTAAAGAAGTAATTCAAATCTTATTCAACTCCAACTGTTTAACCCTTAGAGTCCTAATCTTGCCAAACTTTGACAAATCCTACCTAATGCATATTTAAAGAAAAAAAAAAAAAAAAGCTTTGTAAAACCGTGGATGTAAAGAGATCTTTCACTCAATTTAAAACTAAATTTTAAACTGAAATTCATGCTTAAAATTTTAAAAAATATCCTATTCAGAAAAATAGAGTAAAATATATTTTTTTAAAATTTGCTGTATTGACAAAAAAACACAATTTGTTTGTTTGTTTGTTTGTTAATTGGCTTGTACATTTTATACAGTTTAAATGAAATAAGACAATTGTATCTGCATTCCTATATCAAGATGATTATTTTGTAATTTCTCACAGTATGTTTTTAGCATGTTTTACTGCCAAAAATGTAAATACTGTTTAAAAAAAGTGTCGAACTGTCAGAAACTGTAGTCTCTTTCAGAGTACATAAAACTGCTGTGCGAATCATAAAACTTTCCTGAGAAAACATCAGTTAGGCATCTGTGCAAACTGATGGTCAGTTTATTATCTGGAGAGTAAAGGCTGTTAATGTCAGAGCGAATGTGCAGCGACTGTATGATTACATTCAGCATTTCATTACACGAATTTCAAAATTGCATTTTGTGCATAAAAAATGATCAATTTTAGCAAAACATTTTCTTAAAATTGTCATTTAAAGCTAAAATATCTACAATAATACACTAATCTCTATAAAAATAGAAGAAGATCCTTTAAGAGTACCAGAACAGCATCTCAGAAATGATACATCATGATGTAATACAGCACTTACTGTCATGACAGGGTGTAAATAATTACGGATGAGTAATGGTCTGACTGTTAATCGTGCGTTTTGATTGGCTGAAGGAATTGTCTGGAGGCGTTACCGGCGTGGCTGAGTGACAGCAAGAAGCTGGAAGTGTTAGACGTCAGTCATAACTCCATCAGAGAACTGCCCCAGTGGTGAGTGTGACACACACACACACACACACACACACACAAAGGTCTGTTTTATGCTCTGGTGTCCGAATGATGAATGTCTGCTGTAGGCTTCACTGAGGACACTGACCTCCTCACACACTCCATCTCTTGCCCTCTATTATGGCCTGTGTGTATATGTGTGTATGTGTGTATATGTGTGTATGTGTGTATATGTGTGTATATGTGTGTATATGTGTGTGTATGTGTGGGTATGTGTATGTACGTGTATGTATGTGTGTGTGAGAGAGAGAGAAGACACGGATGAAGGCAGATTCATATTCTGTTTGTCCTTTAAGCTTTCCATCTCCATGTGTGCTGCTCTGCCTCTGCCGAGTTCATCTGCTCCATCTCACACACCCTCTCATCATCCTGTCATTCTTCCTCTCTCACTCGTTCTGTCTCTATGTATTTATCGCTCTGCGTATCTGTCTGTAATCTACAGTCCCCTCCGAATGTATTGGAACGGCAAGGCCAATCCTTTTGTTCTCGCAATACACTGAAGACGTTTGGGTTTGAGATCAAAAGATAAATATGACACGATAGATCAGAATTTCAGCTTTCATTTCCTCATAGTTACATCTAGACCTGTTAAATGATTTAAAAAATGGCACCTTTTGTTTGAACCTTTTGTTTGAACCCCCCCCCCCCCCCCCCCCAGTTTTCAAGTAATCAAAAATATTGGAACAGTTGACTGACAGGTGTGTCATGTTGCCAACAGACTGTTTAAACACCAACACTGGAGCAATATGGTAAAAATTAGTTAAGCTTTTGATGCCCAGCTCATGCTTCATCATCATAAGGTATTTGCATTTATGCCTTTAATTCTGAAAAAAAAATAAAATAAAAGTATTTCAGTCTCTTAAAGCCGTGTTTCTCAAAGTGGCGTTCGGGGACTCCCAGAGGTGTGTGAAGCATAGCCAGGGGGTCTGCTGTTTTTTTTTTTTCTTCTTTCATTTAGTTACAATGGTAGTAACAATACACTATTTTCAAAGTTACTAATTATCAAAGGTGTAACGTGAGGGTCGACAACGGAGTTGGGGATCCAAGTTCAAGGCTTTATTAACAAGCGTGATCAAAACAGGCAGGGTCGAGCACCAGCAAACAGTACAATCCAAGGCAGTGACAAAAGAGTAATCCAAAACACAGGCAATGGTCAGGGCAGGCAGCAAACAATCAAAAACAAGGAAAACAGTCCAAGGGTCAAAACACAGGTGAACTAGGAAACTGGGAACGAGGGATAGCTATACACACACAATAATCAGCAAACTAGGAGCGTGGGTGAGCAACTCTTATACAGGACAAGGAGAACACATGACAAAACCAACCAATGAGAACATGACACATCTAACCAAGGAACCAATCCGAACATAACACACAGACAAGGGTAGCACATGACACAGGTGGGGCAAGGAACACATGGGAAATGGAGTCCTGAGAACAATGGCAAGAGTCCAGGGTGGAGTGCCCTCTAGTGGAGTTCATGGGCACTCCAGCTGGCGATTGTAACATAGATCGTAATATAGTAACAACGGCTTCCAGACGCTCCTCAACAGGAATAGACATGATTCCAGGAGGGGGGTGGAGCGGAGGCGGAACAGGGGGAGGGGTGGAGGGCCAGGTCCATGTGGAAGTGGAGGAACAGGGGACTGAGGCAGAGCCAGTGGAGCAGAGAGCAGGCGGAGCTGTAGGGCACCAGGGCGGAGCAGGCGGAGCTGTAGGGCACCAGGGCGGAGCAGGCGGAGCAGTAGAGCACCAGGGCGGAGCTGAAGACCACCAGGGCGGAGCAGGCGGAGCTGACGAGCACGAGCAGGCGGAGCAGGCGGAGCTGACGAGCACGAGCAGGCGGAGCAGGCGGAGCAGGCGGAGCAGGCGGAGCTGACGAGCACGAGCAGGCGGAGCAGGCGGAGCTGACGAGCACGAGCAGGCGGAGCAGGCGGAGCAGGCGGAGCTGACGAGCACGAGCAGGCGGAGCAGGCGGAGCTGACGAGCACGAGCTGGCGGAGCTGACGAGCACGAGCAGGCGGAGCTGACGAGCACGAGCAGGCGGAGCAGGCGGAGCTGACGAGCACGAGCAGGCGGAGCAGGCGGAGCTGACGAGCACGAGCTGGCGGAGCTGACGAGCACGAGCAGGCGGAGCTGACGAGCACGAGCAGGCGGAGCAGGCGGAGCTGACGAGCACGAGCAGGCGGAGCAGACGGGCACCAGGGCGGAGCAGACGGGCACCAGGGCGGAGCAGATGGGTTCCAGCAGGGCGGAGCAGGCGGGTCCAAAGATCCCCACGGTGGAGCAGACGACCACCACAGCTGAGCAGATGGGTCCAAAGATCCCCACGGCGACACAGACGACCACCACAGCAGAGCAGAGGAGAGCAAAGATCCCCACAGCGGAGCGGATGACCAACACAGCAGAGCAAATGTCCACCAACGTAGAGCTAACGAGGCAGGTGCCCACCAAGGCGGATCAGGCGGGACTGGCACAGAGAGCACAGAGAGGTCAATAACAGCCTCTGCAGTCGAGACAGGACAGGCTGAGAGTTCAAAGACGTCTTCCTTGGCCGTGACAGGACAGGCAGAGGGTTCAGAAGTGGACACCGCCGACTCGGGAGGTTCTGCAGTGGAAACTGCCACCTCAGGAGAAGCTGGAGCAGACACCGACGACTTGGGAGGTTCTGCAGCGGGAGCTGCCACCTCAGGAGCTGAAGCAGAGGCCGACTCCTGGGAGGTTCTGCAGAGGGAGCTGCCACCTCCGGAGCTGGAGCAGGCTCCGGAGCGGATTCGAGGACTGGAGCGGGCTCCGGAGCGGATTCGAGGACTGGAGCGGGCTCCGGAGCGGATTCGAGGACTGGAGCGGGCTCTGGAGCAGGCTCAGGAACAGATTCACGGACTGGAGCAGACTCGGGGGTAGATTCACGGACTGGAGCAAGAACAGAGCAATATGTAGCCCAAACACACAGGATGGCGACCGCCATTACAGGGAGCACTGAGGATAGGGGAAGTGTCTCTATGACAACCAGTGCTGAAGCTCTTGGAATGCCTGCTGCCCGCACCGACATCAACGGTGGGTCCGCCAGACTGGACACCAGCCTCAAACGCCCTTGGAACGCCTTGGTGTCTTCAAACGCAACATCCACGATGCTCGGGAATACTGGAGTGGCATCCCTGATGGCTGAAGACTGAGGCTTGACATCCATAATGGCTGGAGGCTCTGGTGTGACAGGCATCTTGGGAAGAGGCTCTGGGCAGGCGGCCAACTTGGGAAGAGGCTCTGGGCAGGCGGCCATCTTGGGAAGAGGCTCTGGGCAGGCGGCCATCTTGGGAAGAGGCTCTGGACTGGGGATCACAGAACAAGAAGGTGCAGAAAACACAAGAGTGGCGACCATAATCACAGGACCTGCTGGTGGCCATGATGGGTCAAGCTCCGCTGCTTATAGTCCATAAAGTCTCTTGAACTACAGTTGAACTCCCCTCCAGGTAACAATGACTTTGTTGGCTCATTGAGACCAAAATGGAACAAGTCCTTAAACAGAATCTCGTCATACAGCAGTACTTGATATGACAACTCACAGAATAGATGAACGTATTCCTCAGTGGATAGGTCCTTTTGCCGAAGGTGCAGTAGTTGATCGACTGGGTCCATGATTGCCCTGGAATGCTCAAAAAGCCGCTGGATCCGGGTGTGGCTGATTATTCTGTAACGTGAGGGTCGACAACAGAGTTGGGGATCCAAGTGCAAGGCTTTATTAACAAGCGTGGTCAAAACAGACAGGGTCGAGCACCAGCAAACAGTACAATCCAATCGTAACAAAAGGGGTATTTATTATTGGTTTTAAAATCAGAAACAAAGAAAGTTCAGGAATGAAAAACTCCAATAAGATAGACAGAGTAGTTGGGTTGGTTTCATAAAACTAATCTGTACTGAGATCTGTTTTTATTTTTTATTTTTATTTTTATTTTTTTTAACCTTGTTAAAGGGGTCCTGTCTTGCAGGACAGATTTAGAGCATTTACACACACCTTCGATCAAGTCATTTTCAGAAAGTAATTAATATGAAAGTGTTCTACAACAGTATATTTCACCTAAACATTTATAGACTTCACGCCACACCTGCACTTAAACTTTCATTATAAAAACAATGCTTAAAAGCAGCGTTACACTACTTTAAAAAACACTTTAAAGCAACTTTAAAGCAGCTCTACTCAACTGTTTTGCAGCAAAAATGTTAAAAATATTAGAAATTTAGAAAATATATTTTCTAAATATGGTTAGAAAAATATCTTTAAAAAGAATACGTATATATTTGCCTAATTGTGGATTGTCCTGTTCCAGATCTGGTGTTGATCTTCATCAGCCCTTTGTGAAACACACACACACACACACACAGTGAGAAAGAATGCTGCTCTCTTGTGTCGCTTATAACTCTGCTATGTCCTTTTTTGCCCTCCATCTCTCAAACTTCCTACCTCATTCTAGTGGGAAATTAGTTTTCAGAAAGTTACATTGACCCTCTCTCTCCCTCCCTCTCTCTCTCTCTCTCTCCCTCCCTCCCTCCCTCTCTCTCTCTCTCTCTCTCTCTCTGTCTCTCTCTCTCTCTCTCTGTCTCTCTCTCTCAGGTTGTTCTGCAGTAGCAGTTTGAGGAAAGTCCTGGCAGGTCATAACCGTCTGCAGCGTCTGCCTGAGCGAGTGGAGAAGCCTGTGGTCGAGGTTTTAGACGACCAGCTAGTTGAGCTGCCGTGCAACCTCTTCCTTAAATCCAACAAGTAAAACACACAAACACACACACATACACACACACGCACACACATTAAATATTTACACACCTGTAACTGCTTCCTCAAATCAGACAGGTAAAACATTTTGAAACAAGAAAATGAATGTAGCAAACACACTGTAGGTGTTATATAAAAAAGCAAATATTTGAAATACAGAATTGTTGATGTGTTGTTTAATTGATACATGTTCTTCAGTTTAAGGTGCCTAAATGCCTCGGCCAATAAGCTCGAGAGTCTGCCGCCCTCCAGCCTATCAGACGAGAGCGACAGCATCCTGCAGGAGCTCTACCTGACCAACAACCACCTGACTGACAAGTGTGTGCCTCTGCTCACCGGGCACACACACCTGAGAGTCCTGCACATGGCCTACAATCACCTGCAGACCTTCCCTGCCAGGTATTTCTCTCTCACACACACACACACACACACACACACACACACCTGAGAGTCTTGCACATGGCCTATAATCACCTGCAGACCTTTCCTGCCAGGTATCTCTCTCTCTCTCTCACACACACACACACACACACACACACCTGAGAGTACTGCACATGGCCTACAATCACCTGCAGACCTTAATGCCAGTTATCACACGCACACACATGCACACACACCCCCCATATATTGACTTTCCTTTAAACATTATTAATTGTTCCCTATGTAGTGAGCATATGTAGTGAATAAGAAGCAATTTGTAATTAGGACTTTAAAATATTCCCGTGTAAAATAAAGCTGAACTTTTTTTCTAGTAATTTCACACACACTCCTGATTCACATGCTTCCACTAACTTGGCTGGTTGTGTGTACGCGCATGTGTGTGTTTGTGTGTGTGTGTGTGTGTGTGTGTGCGTGTGTGTGTGTGTGTGCGTGTGTTTTGCAGTAAAATGGCGAAGCTGGAGGAGCTGGAGGAAGTGGACCTGAGCGGGAACAGGCTGAAGGCCGTGCCCACCACCATCCTGAACTGCAGGCGCATGCACACACTCATCGCCCACTCCAACACCATCGAGGTTTTCCCTGAGGTCATGCAGCTCATGGACATGAAGGTTAGCGTGCACACACACACACACACACCATGCTCTTTGCTCTTGTACGGTGACAAGGCCATGACTCCTATTAAAATCACTGCTGTGTTAAACTTTACTGCTGAACCAATTAGTAGAGTGAAATACTGCAGCGGTGAGCCGACAGTCTGAGAAGGAAACATCTGTTTTACTGGCACTGATCATGAGCGGCATCGCTAATGCTAATACTAACATGCTGAAAGCATGCACGATGGTTGTTTATAAAGATGTGCTGTGTATAGCCAGTGAAGGATCTGACTCTGGAGCAGGAATGGTTGCTATAAATGTGCTAGTTTTATCCTGGCTGTTAGTTTATACACAGTAACAACAACAGAACACTCACCTTTTCATGTTTGACATTGTGAGGATATCTGGCTGGTCACCACGAGGCACTTAAAAAGTGAAAGTTTCCTTTTGCTTACTGAAGTTAAGATTAAGATTTAATAAGTTTTAGGTGTAAGCATATCATTACGGAATAATCGTCAATGGAAGGTCCTTAAAATGATAGTAAGACAGACGTGTGTGTGTGTTTAGTTTGAACATGAGTTTGCCTGGGTGTGTGTATGTGTTACTTAACCCCTCTTGTCCTCTCCTCAGTGTGTAGATCTGAGCTGTAATGAGTTGGTGGAGATCACACTGCCTGAGAACCTGCCTCCTAAACTGCAGGAGTTAGACCTGACGGGGAACCCGCGGCTCAACCTGGACCACAAAACCCTGGAACAGCTCAAGTAAGTCACACTGTCTGTGTGTGTCTGTGTGTGCCTGTGTGTGTGCCTTTGTGTGTGTGCCTTTGTGTGTGTGCCTGTGTGTGTCGGTGTCTGTGTGTGTCGGTGTGTGTGTCGGTGTGTGTGTCGGTGTGTGTGTCGGTGTGTGTCTGTTTTTGTGTGTGTCGGTGTGTGTCTGTCTGTGTGTGTGTCGGTGTGTTGGTGTGTGTCTGTCTGTGTCTCTCTGTGTGTCTGTGTGTGTCTGTCTGTGTGTCGGTGTATGTCTGTCTGTGTGTCGGTGTGTGTCTGTGTGTGTCTCTCTGTGTGTCTCTCTGTGTGTCTGTCTGTGTGTCTGTCTTTGTGTCTGTCTGTGTGTCTGTCTGTGTGTCTGCCTGTGTGTGTGTCGGTGTCTGCCTGTGCTTGTCTGTGTGAGCCTGTGTGTGTGGCTGTGTGTGTTGCTGTGTGTGTGCCTGTGTGTGTGTCGGTGTCTGTCTGTGTATGCCTTTGTGTGTCAGTGTCTGCCTGTGTCTGCCTGTGTGTGCCTGTGTGTGTGCCTGTGTGTGTGCCTGTGTGTGTGTCGGTGTCTGTCTGTGTGTGCCTGTGTGTGTGCCTGTGTGTGTCAGTGTCTGTCTGTGTGTGTCAGTGTCTGTCTGTGTGTGTGCCTGTGTGTGTGCCTGTGTGTGTGCCTGTGTGTGTGTGTGTCTGTGTGTGTGTGCCTGTGTGTGTGCGCCTGTTTTTGTCTGTGTGTAAAACAGTGATAGTCAGATATGAATTATTAACAGTCTGAGATACAATCACTATTATTCCTCTAGCAACATCCGCTGTTTCTGGATAGACCCGCCCCCTACTTCCTTCTCAGCCAATGAGGCTGCAGGTGGGCCGGCCGTCTGGAGTCACGGCTACACCGAGGCGTCGGGAGTGAAGAACAAGTACGTAGCACAAGAACACACACGCTTAAACACACTGTGTGATACTAACGCTCGTACTCCTCACACATCTCAGAAGATCTGTTATAGACTCTGAGAGCAGTAACCAGAACAGCTGTCTAGCACAGCTGGATGTTCACTGTGAAATACAGTATCCTGGAGCATCAGCATTTATTTTTAACAATACTACCAACACCGCTTTTCTATATACACTGTATATTCTTTTTCTCAGAGACTGTATGTATAATATTGACTACTTCTTTTAATATTTATACTTTTGTATACTTTTGCTCAACAATATTATTATTGTGATACATTTTGTTGTACTTTTCTCTTTTCTAAAAGTTTTCCATGTATCAGCAGTTTCCAACTCTGTTATTACGGTAAGAAGTTAGAGGGCACATTTTTTAAAAACAATTTATTGTTTTACACACTAATTTAAAATCATTATTAAAAATATTCTAAAAAATAATTCGCTTCAAAACTAAATTTAAAAATTGGAATCGGGAGTTTTTCATAATTTTCTTCCACAGCTTCTTTTTCCTGTTTTTCTTTTATTCTTTAGCAAGAGCTCAACAAAATTAAATATCATAATGTACTGCATTATGTATTGTTCAGCATTTTTATTACTGATGCTTATTTTTGATATTTTTTCCCCAAAATGCCAATTTAAAAGTTGGGTGTTAAAAGATTTTTTTCCCGCAGAAATTGTTGATTAATATTTTTCACTTTAAAATAGATGTACAATATATGCATCTTGATATTTTTTTCTATAAATTTCCCACTCAAAATTACCCACAATTGTTTTTCTTAAAATGTGTACGCATAAGCATATGTAAAATAATAATAATAAAAAAATGCATTGATGAATGTTTTAGGTAATTAATCAGTGGTTATCTAATTTCTTTTATTGTTTAATGGTTAATTAATTATTGTTTAATGTTTGTTTAATAATTTTGCTTGCATTATTGGCTGCTGTAACAAATGATTTCTTCTGTCATTATCATGATGTCAATCTATCAATCGATATTTATGTAAAGATCACAAGGTGCTTATTTCTGAGCATTATTATACGAAAAGGTGGAATAAACATTCTCCTACAGTGTGTGTGTGTGTATGTATACTTAAACACGCGCACACAACTGACTGAGTCTCGGGGTGTGTGTGTGTGTGTGTGTGTGTGTGTGTGTGTGTGTGTGTGCAGACTGTGTGTGGCAGCTCTGTCAGTGAGCAGTTTCTGCGGCAGTAGAGAAGCTCTGTACGGGGTGTTTGATGGAGACAGGAATGTGGAGGTGCCGTATCTCCTGCAGTGCACCATGAACGACATCCTGGCCGAGGAGCTGCACAGAACCAAGAGCGAGGAGGATTACATGACCAACACGTTCCTCGTCATGCAGAGGTGAACACACACACACACACACACACACAGAGTAGTGTCTTTCAGACAACAGGGGACAGCACAGTATGATAGCTTTTTAGAATAATGTTCAAAATATTATGTGTCAGGATATTTGGGAGAATTACACTCTAACAGGGATTTTATAAATAAAACAAATATGCACATTTATAATTAAACAAAATAGAAACATCCCATAAATTGTTCCCAAACTTAAGTTCCTTTATTGGTAATCTGTGAGGGTGGCAACAGGTAGTCCCCAGTTATAAAATAGCAAGCTACTTAACATTAACGTTATGTTCCCTTGCTTAGGTTCCTGTGGCCAGAATAGTTTTATTCAATCAACTTCTCTGTCCCACTCATTTTAAAATACAATAGCTGTCATTGGTTATGCGCTTTGTAGCTATTAAATATATCCTGATATACTAGTGTATATATGTTTTAATATATGTTTAATTCACGTTCATGAGAAATTTAACTGGTGACCTCAATATGTTAATTCATAGCCTCACCTTATTAAAAAAATAACCATCATGTTACTCAGCAGGTTTCAATTAAAAAATAGTGAATGGGCTGATGATGCCACTATGCAGACTAACATTGCTGTTTGATTATTTGATTAAAGACAATGAATAAACAATCAAACGGTTAGAGAACGTTTGATATTATGACCAGTATTACAGAGGCAATGATAGTTTTGACAAGCTAACAGGAAATAAACGTGTTGTTTGTAGATCATATAAAGGTTTCGCTACACTGTCCCAACCTGCACACTACTGTGCCCCGCCCCTTTAAGAGCTCAATTCAGCTGACTACTGACCTACTGACTGTTTTGTGTTTCTTTACGTTGAAAAGTGACAGTATCTATAGAGTTCAACACTAGTCTTGCGAAGGTATAACCCATTACCATTCAACAAAATTGTGGATTTTTTTATTTCTTTTTTTTTCTTTTTTTTTTCTTTTTACCATATCTTTTATATGAGGAAACACTGCAGAAGACTTTTACAAGAAATGAGGAAAAAAAATCCAAGAGGCAAAGCGCAGACTCGTTTTGTTTGAGATGGTGATGTGTAGTGCACACCGGTAATACCACGCTTATCTGTTGTAGATAGGGCACTTATGTAAGACTGTATTTCTTCACTAAATCAAGGCTTTGTGCCTGTAAAACTAGAAATTTAGTAGAAATTGAAAAAGACCAACTCTTAGGAGTTGCTTACTCTTTTATGGTGACCTAGTCACTTTTTTTTTACTAATCTTCTCTGCGAGAAATGTTGGATTTTTTTTTTTTTTTTTTGGGTTGTTTTTTTTTTGTTCCAATGACTGTAAATAAGAAATATTGTATACAGATGCTTTTTAAAGGAACTGTGTGTGTCTATAATAAGCTTATTCCTTCCTTACACATGAAATTACACAAAGGTATTCAATACGTAAAACAAATGACTTTTAAACAAATGACTGCACATTTTGCTTGGTCTTGTTCTCACTGTCCGATTAACCGCACACACAAACAGCTCATTCTTCCGTTGTCACCAGCATCACCAGTAAAGATTATCTGTAATCAAACCACACAAAATGTTCCTTTTTTTTTTTTTTTTTTTTTTTTTTTTTGGTTTTGTTATAATAAATTCTAAATTTATCATGATGAGGCCTCTTGGTCTGTTTTGTTGTAATTTATATATATATATTTATTTATTATTAAAGCAGGCTTCTGTCTTGCATTTCAGCAAGAGTGATTGTAAAGCAATATTTTGCAATTTTGAAATCAGTGATCATACATTAACCCTTTCATGCATAGTGTACACATTTATGGAGTAGTGTCAATTTAAGATAAGGAAAATACAAGATGTCATCCTAAGAACATTACTGTAATTTTACCATAGATCATTTTCCTGATTTCCATTGCTCTCTGGAAATATATTTGTGCCAGACTCCAGTTAACAGTTTAGCTTTTTTTTTTTTTTTTTTAATTTTTTTTTTTTTATAAAACCTCTGAAAAGCAGCTACATTGTGGGGGGTTTTTGTCAATAAAAATGTCAGTAATGTTTCTATGTTTAGTTTAAAAAAATCATATCCCTTTATTATTATTTAATGTTGTACACATTTGACATTTATAAACAGTTTTTTTCAGGTATAATGTGTTATCTTTTTCCTATCTTATTCCTACACATGAACAATCCTTTTACTTTGTTACATTTACAAAAAGAAATTCATTTGACATGCAATTTTAAGTAACAAAACATCTAAAGAATCTGTCTATATTTTTTGAGTAATTTATGCATGAAAGGGTTATGGTTCTAGCACAGACCAGCCAAAAGATGGCAGCACTGCTACATGTGGGTAGTGAGTAATGGGTAGTTGCCATGTCCAGGGATCCCAGTTCGAACTTAAGCTCAGGTTACTGTGTGTGCAGAGTTTCACACGTTCTCCTCATGTCCATGTGGGTTTCCTCTGGGTTCTCTGGTTTTCTTCCACTTCCCAAAAAAGGGGTTGGTAATTGGATCAGCACCTCTAAATTGCCTCTAGGTGTGAATTAGTGTGTACATGTGTGTGTGAGATGCGCTGAAGTCCCGTCCAGGGTGTATTCCCATTTTTTGGCTCTGGATCCACCGTGACCCTGACTAGGATGAAGCACTTGCTGATGATGAATGAATTATTGTAAGTATAAAAAAGGGCCTGCTTTGTGTGGGGTTTATTTCTTTGATCAGTATCATCAATCAAGGAAAACAAATAGCTGAATGTTTCACATCCAAGTTTCAGAAACGAATGAAAATCATTTTATTTTTCTTGAGATTGAAATGACATGAAAATATACTTGTTATATTCATACATAAGTGTATAATGCCACTACCGCTACTGATTAAATGATTCAGGGTGCTGTTACTTTGCATGGACATTTCGTGTGGTAATGCCGGCCCCCATGTCATTCATTTTCTTCTTATACTTATTCTTCAGACACTCCACACTCACTACCGTCACCACCACCATCACCACCACCATGACGGCAAAGACCACAACCGAGGACACGACCGCCATCACCACACCATCCTGGTTCGAACTCTTGAACTGACACCTGTCCCCGTGGTACCACCAGTCGTTACCTACGGCACACCTGCACAGAGAAATAAGTAACGTTGAGCAACACTGTTTACCAATCATTACATGATTAGTAAATGTAACCAGGTTCGTGAAAACAGTGGCAATGTTATCACAATTTTAGGTGTTAACTTAGGAGACTGCCTTTGTGCTGATACGTACCTGCAGGCTGCTTTTACACCATTGTCAATAACACACACGCCATCATTTTCACATTTTGCCGAGGCACATAGATCATGAGTAGGGATCGTGCGGACGGTTGTCGTGGGGACGGTTGTCGTGCGGACGGTTGTCGTGGGGACGGTTGTCGTGGGTAAGGTTGTCGTGGGTAAGGTTGTGTTGGGGACGGTTGTCGAAGGGAGGGGCTGAGAAAGAAGCATGTTTGATATATCTACAGGACAAAAATGGGAAACACATTATTACAAAATGATGCTGGCATCTACATTAAGAAAAAAACAGACCTGCCAACCCTCTGAATGGATAATAATGCATACACACACAGTACATTTTTGATATAGCTCTTTAACAAAACACTTGTCTAAGGTATAAACAACGTAAAAACTATGTGCGTGTACACCGATCAGCCGTAACATTATGACCACTGACAGGTGAAGTGAATAATATTGATTAACTCGTTACAATAGCACCTGTCAAGGGTTGAGATATATTAGGCAGCAAGTGACAAGTCGGTTCTTGAAGTTGATGTGTTGGAAACAGGAAAAATGGGCAAGCGTAAGGATTAGAGAGACTTTGACAACGGCCAAATTGTGATGGCTAGATGACTGGGTCAGAGCATCTTTAAAACGGCAGGCCTTGTGGGGTGTTCCTTGTATGTGGTGGTTAGTACCTACCAAAAGTGGTCCAAGGAACGACAACCGGTGAACTAGCGACAGGGTCATGGGCACCCAAGAGTTACTGATGCGCGTGGGGAGTGAAGGCTAGTCCGTTTGCTCTGATCCCACAGAAGAGCTATTGTAGCATAAATTGCTGAAAAGTTAATGCTGGCTATGATAGAAAGGTGTCAGAACACACAGTGCATCGCCGCTTGCTGTGTATGGGGCTGTGTAGCCATAGACCGGTCAGAGTGCCCATGCTGACCTCTGTCCAGTGCCAAAAGTGCCTACAATGGACAGGTGAGAATCAGAACTGGACCACGGAGCAGTGGAATAAGGTGGCCTGGTCCAATAAATCACATTTTCTTTTACATCATGTGGAAGGCCGGGTGCGTGTGCATCATTTACCTGGGGAAGAGATGGAACCAGCATGCACTATGGGAATAACACAAGGTGGCGGAGGCAGTGTGATGCTCTGGGCAATGTTCTGCTGGGAAACTTTGGGTCCTGACATTCATGTGGATGCTGTTTTGACACATACCACCTACCTAAACATTGTTGCAGACCAGGTACGCCCCTTCATGGCAACGGTGTTCCCTAATGGAAGTGACCTCTTTTGGCAGGATAATGCGCCCTGCCACACTGTAAAAATTGTTCAGGAATGGTTCGAGGAACATGACAAAGAGTTCAAGGTGTTGACTTGGCCTCCAAATTCCCCAGATCTCAATCCAATCGAACATCTGTGGGGTGTGCTGGCCATTAAGTCCGATCCATGGAGGCCCCACCTCGCAACTTACAGGACTTAAAGGATCTGCTGTTAACGTCTTTGTGCCAGATACCACGGCACACCTTCAGGGATCTTGTGGAGTCCATGCCTTGATGGGTCAGGGCTGTTTTGGCAGCAAAAGGGGGACCAATACAATATTAGGCAGGTCGTCATAATGTTATGGCTGATCGGTGTATATATAGTGTGTTACAGTAACCACCAGGCGCTTGGGGGAAGCTTGTATATTTTTGTAGTCATTAGAAAAGTTTATATTGGATAAATGTTGGATTTGACAATTTGTTTGAGTAACTATTTAATCTTATTTGCAACTATATATTTCAAACTGATATTAACTAAATTGAGACAAGGCTAAAGATTACAGATGTGATATGGGGGGAGTGGGGTGAGGCTTCCATATTGGAGACTTCAAAACACCTACACAACTGTCAATCATTCCTGATTATACACTGATGGGAAGAAAAGTGCTCTTTTTGCATATTTTTGAGTGATAACTGTTAGTTGTATAATCCAGTGTTTAAATGCGGGATTCCTATGCATGATGTGAAGGGTTGATTTCATTGTTCTTCTTCATTTATTTATCCTTTGGTCCAGTGTAACTTGAGGTAAGTAAGGTTGGTTCCAACTAGAAAACTAAGTTAAGAAAACTAAAACTAAATCACTGTTACCCAGTGAATCTTTACATGGCCTTTTGTTATGTGCAAAATCTTCTCAAGTTACTCCATATAAAGATTTCATTCTTGAATTCAAGTCTTCTTTGTCGTACATTATTTGACAGGAAGACAATCCTATCCTACCCCAGGGCATCCTTCCTATATTTTCTTCCAGTCTTCGGGAACCCCTGCCCCTGCACAGTTTGAAGTATTCCCTATACACATTATCTAACTGATCAGCTAATTATTGAGCAGAGGTGTGCATCAAGACTTGGATCTCAAGGGAGCCAACAAAAAAAGATACATGAGTGGGAGGTTTGTGCTTTCTTACAGGTGGTCATATCTGAATTTTTCGGGGCCACGTTCATTAAACATGAATGTATATGGTGCTCATGTGGTTGTTGCATGATGGATTTACACTTACATTTACACTTTTGACTGACACTTGTATCCAAAGCAACTTACAATTGAGACCGGATACTGGTGAGGAGTTGAAGGTTAGAGATCTTGCTCAAGCATGCGAGGTTAGCGGTGCTCATGAACTTCTGATCTGGCACTCATAGCCTTAACCACTGAGCCACCACTTCCCTAAAAGCATTTAATTAATTAATTTCACCTATTTATCATCAGTACCTGCTTTGTCCTGGTCTCTGTGGTTTAAATCTTTGACATATTTAACAAACTAAGTTTGACAGAAAATATCACGGACAGGTACAAACTGGGAGCGGATGGGATTGCATCTGCAGGAGCAGGTGGGAATGGGATTGAAAAAAACAGTTCTGCACACACTTCTACTCCTGAGGACTGGAGTTAAGAACCCCCTGTTCTATCCCTATGACTTATCCATCCTTATGATGGTATTCTTTTTTAAGTTTTTTTACTGGTTTAAGGTAGGTAAGACTGCCCCTTCTCATCTTCAGAGAGTGAGTTGATGCCTCTACATGTGGGTACTTACCAGCTTGACACACCCTTATTTTCTTACCTTCCATGCTGAGGAGGAAGATGGCATCTCCACCCTTGATAAAGTCTCTGCTGAGTGCTCTGGCCTGAGTCAGGTATCCATATGTTCCATATCCTGATCCTCTGAAGTATTTAGTCCCATCCACATCTGTTACTTGCGCTCCCACTTTTCGTGGGTTGTCCCAGAAATACATTGTAGATCCTTACCAAAAAAACCAGGAACACCACAAAATTGAGAATGCACCTGTGGTCTTAAAGTATTCAGACATGATGTTTAATGTTTAATGAATGCAGCAATGTGCACAACGAGCTACCTGGTAATTTCACATTGGGGTCAGTTGTGATACTTCTCTGGTTGGACATGCGTTTACGGATGTCCGCATTCTGATCCATTAGCATCATAGTAATCTGCATCCATGGGCAGGGCCAAGTGAGATTACTGTCAATCATGTCATCACCAGATGTCAGACGGGCAAAGGCTCCCAAATACTCTGGGTAGGTCGTAGTGCCACTGGGATACAAGCTCATCTGGAAGGTGTAGCCATACTTTGACTGAAAGCGTGGGCTGTGTATGGCAGTGCCCCTGGGTGTGTTTTCCATAATACTTTTGAAGTTCTTGATCCGCCACACATGTTCTGGGCAGGCAGTCTCAGAAAGATTGATGTCGTCCAAAGAGAGCCCACCTGTGGAGCTTCCAGCACCCTTTGTACCTTTAAATACCACGCGGAACTTTGTGGAGACGTCTAGGTTAACATGGTGTAGCTGCCATAACGGCTCAGGCGGTCCTTTAAAGAAAAACATTATTTATATGTTAGCATGTTTTGATGTTGCAGCACTGGTCAAAGGATCTTGTATGCAAGCCAACTGTTATTCTTGACTTGCTTATCCTAACTCACCAGTTATTGTCTCGATCATGTGTAGTGTTCCGCTAGGGTTGATTTCATTGTATTCTCTCACCCAGATCTCCAGCTTATCATTGGGGTTTCCACTGTGATAGTAGAAGAACTGTAGACACTGATAGTTGCGGTTAGGGTAGAGCAGCCTGCTTTCTAACAGGGCAGTGTCCCCTTCGGTGCCACTGATGGTGCTGAAGTGCATGAAGTAGCCTGTGCCTATTGAATAGAAAACCATGAGAAGGGTCACTCAACAATAAACTGACTAGAAGTTAGATCCATATTTATATGCATCCAGCTCATACAGTATGTCCAACTGTGGACATGCAATAACTTGAGCTCAGAGTCATACTCTAGACCCTGGAGCTTTGAGCTACCAACAGAGCCATCTTTCTGGCCAAGTGTAGATGTTGAAACATCAGTGAAAAGGTATCAGTACCAGTACAGCGTCCCATGTTAGAATAGTCTGTGTCGGGTCCACCAGTTGCCTTGGTGACATGTTCCCAGTCTGCTTTGTCACCCTGACCTTGGATCATCCCACATATATTTTCCAGCTCAAAGTCACAGGTGTCCAGGAAAGTTGTGGCTCTTGCTATAAAAAGTATTACACAGATCATCAATAAACAGCAGTAAACAGGATACTTTGCACAGTCATAAAAATGTCCTTTGTTACACCATGTTCATTATCACACAAGGTAATGAAATGAGATTATTCTGGCTGAAATGCTAAGTCCATGCCTTTTTTCATTCTCGCTAGGGTGGTACTATCAAAGGTAAATACTTTTGTATGTCCTTTAGTATGTATCCTTAGACCTTGAAAAAAGTTTTGTAACTCCCCATAGTGCTGTTACTATGGGTCTACAATAGGTTGCAGGTCTACTACAGCCCTCTAGGGGCACTAAGCTGCTCTTCTCCTCTAACTTAAATACAGGTGTAGTAGTAGAGGGAGAGTATTGTTTGGTTAGGAGGAAGCATTGCCTTCCTTTTATGCTACCTGCAATGCTGAAGAGTCCAGATTGACAAATGTGTGTGTTTCAAGCTCAATCAATGTAAGTGTTTATCTGTTTGGTTGTTCTTGGTTTTTTTTTTTTTTCCAGTTGATTTTCTATATGATTTGTAATTTGTTTCTCATGTTTGCTTCAGGTTGAATGTGTTTGTTAACATGCTAACCCTCAGTTTGTATTCTAGAAGGACTCTTTTATATTGGTAGTTTTACTACTGGTATGCTCATTGTGTGAATATGGGAAGCATTGTGTGAATGCTAAGATTGCTACTTCACACCCTGTTGTGGACTCCTTGGGATTATACACTCAAGACAGGAATGTTTGCCTGGAAGCATGTGGTGAATGGTGGTTCGTTTGGACAACCTGTGTATCTTCATCATCTTCATCTTCATCATCATCTTCAACAACAACATCATCATCAACCAACGATAAGTACAATAGTCATTCATCAAAAGACATTTGAGTCTCACATCGGACAACATGCAGGTTTATTTTTCATCCATAATTCACACCTTCTGCTCTGAATGGGTCCATTTATTCAAGTTTTTGAGCCTACTGATTTCTTTTGTTTGTTTTTTTTAATTTGCTCTTATTTTTAATTTGATCTTATTCCTCCTCTTCCACCACCACTGGAGATTGATCCTGAGTCAAACAATGACCCGTCCACTTCAGTCACATCCTTGATTGAACGCCTCACAGTTCATGCCATTTTCTAATTTCCAATAATAATTTTGTAAACCCCATCTGTGTGGCAACCTCAAAATATTTTGTAGTGGCCCCTTCTTTGAAAGAGAGGGGGAGCGGTTACATAGTGGCGCCTGAACAGGGACCATTAAGCCTGTATATTTGTTACCTTAACCAGTATCTATGTCGCACATTAGGGACAGTCAAGCTTTCCTGGATGGGGATGAGCCTGTGCCCGGAGTAGACTTTGCATCTGAGCCATTCACCACATGGAGGGAACCTATGAGAGACCTAATCAACACCTTCAGTGATCTGTATATTGATTCGGATGATGAGCGTGAGGGATTTAAGGACAAGTGAAGTGAAGTGAAGTGACTTGTGGCCAAGTATGGTGACCCATAAAAGGAATTTGTGCCTGTATATGCCTTTTTTGCTGCGGCGCCCGGGGAGCAGTTGGGGGTTCGGTGCCTTGCTCAAGGGTCTCACCTCAGGCGTGGTACTGAGGGTGGAAGAGAGCGCTAGTCATTCACTCCCCCCACCCACAATCCCTGCCGGACCTGAGACTCGAACCCACAACCTTCAGGTTCACCTTCGGGTTGCAAGTCCGACTCTCTATCCATTAGGCCACGCCGGCCAATGGATAGGCATGTTCCGCATGTTCCTGATGTTCCTGATGTTCCAAATGATCCCCTTTTTCCTCCTCTTCCACCACCACTGGAGATTGATCCTGAGTCAAACAACGACCCGTCCACTTCAGTCACATCCTTGATTGAATGCCTCACAGATCGGTTCACTGTTGAAGACCAGCTAGCAGACTTCGGCCGGAGAGTGAGTGCTAATGTTCCTTTTAATGAGTTTGAAAACCGATGCAAAAAGATAGAGGAAACAATGTCATATCGGATACAGTGTGAGTGTGAGAAGGTAAAGGAACAACTAGAACTGCTGGTCCAGGAGCTAGGCCAATCTGTAGTAGATTGCTTGAAAAGATTGTCAACTGGAGCACAGATTTCAGTCCTTGATGCCATCTACATCCACTCCGATTGCCCCAGTTCCTAATTCTACAGTTTCCCATCCCCACTCTAAACAATGAAATGCAACTTACGGTGTACTGTCCAGTCACTTACCAACTCAGAGTAGCCAATCTGCAGTACAGTATAATCCCCAGTCAGACTGGATTTCCCCACCTTTAGCAGTACCCAGGAGGATGACCCTGTTGTATTTATTGAACGTTGTGAAGGGTATTTTGCTGTCCATCCCCTTAGCGATGGTGAAATCCTCGTTTCACTCTCTGCTGTTCTCAAAGGTACTGCAAAGGACTGGTGGATGGCCGAACGAAGGAATGTGTACAACTGGAGGCAGTTTAAAGAAAGTTTTCTGCAGTCATTTCTAAGTGAGGACTATGATGATGTTGCAGCAAGAAAATTGTTGGAGAGGAAACAAGGTGCCAAAGAAAGCATCAGAGATTTTGCATTCCACTATCGAGCATTGTGTCTGAGGTGGAGAAAAGAAATGTCTGAGAAGGAAATGGTTCAATCCTTAGAAACTGTAATCCACGACTTGCTAGTTTACTATGCGGTACCATCAAAGATGTTGGAGAATTAGTCAGGGTGGGAACCCAGATAGAAAGAGATTTTGATGAATCCAAAAGATATTGGAGTCAGGCTAATATGGAAGAACAGAGGAAGAAAGTCTCCACAGTTCAAGAACCTCAGCGCAAACCACCACATGCAAGCAATCTAGTAGTGCAATCCTTTCAAAATTCTGTGCAACATGACTATAAAAATATCACCCTGCCCATTATTTTACAGGACAGGTATGCTGTCGCCATGGTTGACACGGGTAGCACTTTCTCGCTGCTCCAGGAGTCCTTTTGGAAACAGTTGTCACCAAGAGCAGTACCAACCCAGTGAAGGACAATCTTTCTACTGGCCAATGGACAAAGGCAGACTGCTATTGGTAAGGTGACCTGGAAGTGTGAAGTGCAGGGACAATGACACTCTTCATAATGCGGGATGCTGACCTGACAGTACCAATCATACTAGGAATGGATTTTCTGTTAAAAACCGGAATGGTTCTAGACTTTCACAAAGCTCAGTACAGTCTGCCCACTGCAGAAGGAGCTATGAAAGTAAAAACTTTCCCCTTTCTTCATCATGACCATGCATTTTTACCTTGCCATTTCATCACTTGCCTGCAGTGATGAAACCTGTCAATACATACATCAACTTACATTGGCAGCAGACACAGACCTACAGACAAAAAAAGAGCTGGAGAGTCTGATGTTAAACTGGCCTACTGTTTGTACCCAGGAAATTGGTCGTACCAACCTTGTTAAACACCGCATCATTACCACTGATGAAGTACTGGTAAGGCGACGTGCATACAAGGTCTCTATGGAAAAAAAACAGTTCATTGAAGCACAAATGCAGGATCTACTAGACAAAGGGCTCATTTGACCATTTATATCTCCTTGGGCTTCTCCGGTGGTGGTAGTTCAAAAGAAGGATGGAGGGTCTAGACTTTGTATTGATTACCGTGGACTGAATGCCAAGACCCACCTAGATGCCTACCCCATGCCCCAGATACAGGATATACTGGAGTCACTACACGGTGCCACTGTCTTCAGTACTCTGGACTTAAAAAGTGGTTATTGGCAGCTGGAGATGGAGTCCGACAGCATTCAGAAGACAACTTTTGTAACAGCCACAGGGCTATATGAATTTCTTTGTCTTCCCTTCGGCCTGAAAAACGCAGCTGCCTCCTTTCAAAGGCTAATGGAACATGTTATCCGAGATGTGAAGGGTAAATGTTGCATGGTATATATTGATGACATTGTCATTTATTCCAAAACCATGTCAGAACATTTCCAACACCTCCACCAAGTCTTCACATGTCTCCATAAAGCCAGACAAACACTTAACCTGAAGAAATGCAACTTCATCCAGAGATCACTCGCATTCCTTGGTCATATAGTTTCAGACGAGGGGGTAAAAACAGATCCATCTAAAATCTTTGCAGTGAAATCATTCCCCATACCTCAATCCATCAAGGACGTCCAAAAGGTTCTTAGGATTGGCAGGCTGGTACCACAGATTTATTCCCCACTTCTCAGAGAAAGCTGCACAACTACATGCCTTAAAGCAGAAAAATTCAACATGGATGTGGACAGATGTGGACAGATGTGGTCAGTATGCATTTGACATGATCAAGCAAGATGTGGTACAAGCTCCTGTCTTAATAACACCTGATTTTAGCAAGCCTTTCCGAGTGCAGATGGACGCAAGTGACGTTGGCTTAGGAGCTGTTCTTACACAGGAATCATCAGGAGAAGAGCATGTGATCGCCTATGCATCCCGGTTGCTCAGAGGAGCAGAGAAAGCATACTCAGTATCAGAGAAAGAGTGCTTGGCTGTAGTCTGGGCTGTAGAGAAGGGGCGACCATACCTTGAAGGTCGGCCCTTCAAAGTAGTCACCGACCATGCCGCCCTGACATGGGCCTTCCAACACCCAAAGCCCTCCTCTCGCCTCATTCTCTGGACAATACGCTTACAAGGATTCCATTTCACTGTAAGATACAGGAAGGGACAGTGCAACATAGTACCAGACGTATTATCCAGAACTCAAAGTCACAATGCTTCGCCTGATACCATTTTCGTTGTAAACGCTCCCAAGACCACTGCACCACAATACAACATGCCGGTAGACCTCACTCAAATTGCCATGTCACAAAGTAATGACAGTGAAGTTCAAGAATTAATTGCCAAAGCAGAGGATAAGACAAACCCTGATGCTTCATGAATTCAGTATATTGTAAGAAATGGTTTCTTGTTTCGCAGTGTGCCTGACGGTCAGAAAGGACAGATGGACTGATACTCCAACTGGTAATTCCATCCATTCATCGGGAAGCGTTTCTGCAATATGCCCACAACAACCCACTCAGCGGTCATCTAGGAAAATTAAAAACTCTTCTTAGACTTCTAGACACAGTATACTGGCCTAGCATCAGAGCTGATGTGTGGAGATATTGTAGAGAATGTCATATCTGTCAAAAGTACAAGCCCTCACTGACAAAGTTGTCTGGCCATTTGCAGAGTACTCCTGTTGTCGAACCTGGGTACATGATAGGTGTTGACCTCATGGGTCCTTTCCCCAAAAGTGCCAAACAGAATGAACATGATCTTGTTACCATCAATTACTGCTCAAAATGGGTGGAAATGTTTCCTTTGAGAAAAGCCAAAGCACCTCAAATAGCCAGGATTCTTGTAGAAGAGATCTTCACCAGATGGGGAACCCCAGCCATTCTAGTATCTGATTGAGGGACACAATTCACTTCACACCTCCTCAACTTGATGTGCAAACAGTGGGGAGTTGTCCAAAAGTTGACTACAGCTTACCATCCTCAGACAAATCTGACAGAGCGGGTAAATCATAACCTAAAAACCATGATTGCATCCTATGTAGAAGAGCAACATCGGCAGTGGGACAAATGGTTAGCAGAATTCAGATTCGCCATTAATTCTGCTTGGAATGAGAGCAGAGGGTTTACACCAGCAGAAATAGCCCTTGGGCGTAAACTCAAAGGACCTATGGAAAGGGCTCTTCAACAACCACCTGACCCAAACAACCCTGTTTATCACATACTTGATCGACAAAAAGACCTCATCAGCCTGGTAAAGGAGAATGTAGAACGGGCGCAAGCCAAGCAGAAACGGTACTGTGACCAGCACCGCAAACAGACTCAATTTCAGGTTGGGGATATAGTTTGGGTACAGACTCACCCCTTATCCAGAGCAGATGCTGCCCATAGTGCTGTTACTATGGGTCTACAGTAAGTTGCAGGTCTACTAGAGCCCTCTAGGGGGACTAAGCTGCTCTTCTCCTCTAACTTAAATACAGGTGTAGTTGTAGAGGGAGAGTATTGTTTGGTTAGGAGGAAGCGCATGGCCTTCCTTTTATGCTACCTGCAATGCTGAAGAGTCCAGATTGAGAAATGTGTGTGTTTCAAGCTCAATCAATGTAAGTGTTTATCTGTTTGGTTTGTTCTTGGTTTTTTTTCAGTTGACTTTATATATGATTTGTAATTTGTTTCTCATGTTTGCTTCAGGTTGAATGTGTTTGTTAACATGCTAAACTTCAGTTTGTATTCTAGAAGGACTCTTGACATTGGTAGTTTTACTACTGGTATGCTCATTGTGTGAATATGGGAAGCATTGTGTGAATGCTAAGATTGCTACTTCACACCCTATCGTGGACTCCTTGGGATTATACACTCAAGACAGGAACGTTTGCCTGGAAGCACGTGGTGGATGGTGGTTCATGTGGACAACCTATGTATCTTCATCATCTTTAACATCATCATGATCAACCAACGATAAGTACAGTAGTCATTCCTCAAAAGACATTTGGGTCTCACATCGGACAACGCGCAGGTTTATTTTTCATCCATAATTCACACCTTCTGCTCCGAATGGGTCCATTTATATAAGTTTTTGAGCCTGCTGATTTCTTTTGTTTGTTTGTTTTTTTATTTGCCCTTATTGTTCATGCCATTTTCTAATTTCCAACAATAATTTTGTAAACCCCATCTGTGTGGTTATTATTGGAGGTACCTATATTAAGAGTGGTTGGTGGTCCCCTTCCTCAAAATATTTTGTAGTGGCCCCTTCTTTGAAAGAGAGGGGGAACGGTTACAGTTTAAATGACAACAGGTGACAACTACAAAGCTGGATGTGGTCCAGCTATTTACAAATTTGAGTGCAAGTTACATAAGCATCTAATTAGCCACAATAAACAAGATATCTAGTAGATATCTTGGTGATAATGGATATTATCTGAAATATGAAGTCAAAGCAAGAGATTTACATTATGGATTAGTTTATTCAGCACAATAAGATATTTTGCATTTCTAGAGTTAAAGTTGCTGATTTGCACTTTTACCAATATGTTATTGTGAGTTAAAACTCAATCTAGCAGTCAATTCCCATGCTGTCATTATTAATACCAACTAGTTGTACACTGGGGATTCACGTAAAAAAACCCACTAAAAACCCCAGTTTCAGTTTTGTCCTATGTGGCCAACATCCCTCAATATAAAAAAGTGATTTCACGTGCAAGGCAATGATGTCAAGACTACTGCCCCCTGCAAACTATCCACAAAGTTAACTAGGTGATGAGTTGACATTAGTCTTAGTGAAGTAAAATCCCTGCAAAGTCCCTGCCCTTTCTGCTACAAATATAGTGGAGAACCATAAGTATGTTCTTATTAGTGTGGTAATCGATGTCTTACAGTCTTCAAAGAAGAAACTGGTGATCCATTTAATAACCCCAATGCAGCCTTACTTAATTTTTTCAGTTATGTCCAACGTGTTTGTTGTTTCCTATGATGACTGATTTTATACCAGCGATCCTAAAAAATTCAAGGCTAGCATAACTACTTTCTGCAAGCTTTCACCAATGATTTCAGATCCCAAAGTTACCATAACCAAAGACAGTCTTACTGCAATTATAAAGCCTGTTCAGCTTGAGCAGGTCGCTGTCGCTGAACTCCAAGCTCTGGCCGATGATGTCGCTGAAGGCGGGAATCTTGGTGACGATGGTGGGCTCGGTGCCTTTACTGAAGGCGTTCTTGCTGTAGTGCATCATGGAATCATAGTCATAGGGTACGTTCAGGGAGCTGGACGTGGTGTCATCATATTTATTGAAGTTGTGCTCCATGCCTAAGGAACAAATATGTGATAAATGTGATGAATAGAAAGATTACTCAACATAGTTTCTTATACTCGTCCACTCGTATACTCGCACAGCGTTTTTAGTAGATTTCATCCTGTAATCTACTTCCTGCAAATTACTACATTTAGAATATGGAATATATTTAAACCTCTCAAGCCAAGGAAGATTTGGAACAAAGCACAATAAAGTATTACAGCATTGATGACACTGCTGTGAACGCCAAATCCGCTCAAATCCGGTTCAAAGATTTCAATTAATTTTCTATAACAGCAGTAATAGTAATTTTTTTTATTTTTTGGCAAATTAAAAGGAATAAAACACTTGTGGAAATGCTGTTATAGGAAAATAACTTCAAGGTAGTAATAGTAACTCCGCTTCATCACACCACCACGTCATTGATTATTTTGCTGTAACAGCACTCTGTAGAATAGGATTGCTACTGTATGAACTACTTAACATACAGGAACTCTTAGTTTACTAGGCTAAAGATTTTTTTGTACCCATCTCTAGCTGTTGTCCTACATATCACCATTGTGTACATTTCACCGAGCCTAGTGATATACTTCACCCAAACCTTTATCATCCAACCATCTTAGGACTGACCTTGATACTATAAAAGACTTTTTATCATCTGGCTTATTGATGTCTTATGGTGTAAATCCAATAAGCAACTCTGCACGTTTTTGATATATTTAATTAAAGATTTAAAGTCACAATTATTTCATGGATTTATCCAGGTATAAGAGCATGGAGAGACTTTTTTTTTCCTTTTTTAGTGAAGCATGAATATTATAAATCACTAAATTCAGACTATAAAAATGTCCCCATCCTCACATCCATTCAACATTACAGTCTGGTGAAATCATTGAAAATAGCTAATTGAATGTTTGCCTAAGTGTTCAGTATGAAGTGGTAAAGTATAGCACACAATCAGGGAAAAAAATTATCATTTATGTAGAGTGTAGCACCTCCCTGGATGCGATCCCACATGATGGTGACGTAGTCGTCACGATCGGCACGTGACTGCTCGTGCCAGAACCCCAGGGCATGAAGGAACTCGTGTTCGATGGTGGCGATTCGGTCACATCCTGCACCGATGGATAAGCTCTGCTTTCCCACGTGTCGGTTCCCCACATAGGAGTAACACCTGGGCACGGAAAAAGAGAGGGATTTCTTTATGCAATTGTTTTTATAGATGAGTATTTATTACACTTTTATTACCGTTTAATCACTGTTATTATCCACAGACCACACAAAATGATACAAAACCGCAACTAAATAATGAAAATTATTAACTGGTCACTCTGAGGCTCTTTATTAAAGGCAGATGCATTTGAAGGGTAAAGCTGTTATGCCTGTAAATAAAATACTAATAGAGTGTTCTAGTATTAACAGTGTGTCTAATTATAAAGATTTTCTTATTAGATTAGATCTAGATTATTTCAGTAAGATAGTCAATTCTAATGTACAGTATCATTTAATAATAAACATTTCACTTGCATCTATTTGATTACATTTTCACAACATTTTGTAAAAAAAATGCTCAAAAACTTTTGATGGCCATACCTCATGCTTTGAAAGGTAATATTTAAACTGATATAGCCTATTTTACCTCCTTTTACTTCCTGGACTATAGTTACTGAACAACAATCTGGCTGATTATGGAGATGAATGTGTTTACTTTAGTATCAAACATTTTGTCGACTCTTCTTTATTCTTTTATTCAATAAAAGGCCTATAATGTTAGGGGAGACTGTGGAGTTTGGAGAATCCTACTCATGTTCATATGGAATGGTGGGAATAGGGATGGGAATTTATCGAAATTTTTTAATGCATAATTTGAAGTTAGTCTATCACTAACTACAATGTCGTGAGGTTGATTGTAGAGTACTGACACTTCTTAAATTGGAGGAAAAACATCTAATCGAATACTTGATTGTTTAAGATTGATGAACATTTGTTTTTATGCTTTTTTAATTATCATTTGGCTTAGATGATATGGAGTGTCCCTGTGCGTGAACTGTTACTATAGAAATGATAACGCATTAGAGCGAATGCATTAATATAAACCTGTGATCTGCACTTCTCTCAGAGCTGCTGTTATAGAAAATTGTGGTATATAAATCTTTAGGATATAGAAAATAACCTCAACGTGATATATATACATATATTATTTAGAAACCTGCTTTATCACTGCTGTGAGCTACAATAATGCATTACTGTAAAGGCAACACAAATGAAGAAACCCTGAGTCGTTCATGCTCTTACTGAACACTAACATGTTAAAGCACAGTTCTGTGTGTTTTAAACGTGGTGTGTAACTCTGCTCACCCGTTGCCTTGAAACACAGAGATGTAGTTCTCTTCTCCGCTCCAGGGTTTGTAGTCAATGCAGGTCTTCAGGCGATACTGTTCAAACGCCTTCATTATAACGCCTTTAGCATTAATATCTGAAACACACAGCGGTGCTGTAATGCGTGCACTGACGTACCAGGACTGATTATAACATGACTGTTATTATTTTTATTATTATTATTAGTAGTAGTAGTAGCATAGTAATATAATGTATACTACTATACTATAGTAATAGTCATATCATTAAAACTAAAAAAATAATCACGTATACATTTATTTTTTTTTATAATTACAAAATTTTGTCTTTCAAAGTTTAGTAGTAGTTTAGGCTATGCTGTTAGTATATGAAACAATTATAACATGTTTCATCTTCATTTAATTGGCAAACATCTTTTCAGTGTCAATACACAGAAAAGTCCACAATATCTACACTATCTAATCTAATCTAATGATATCTAATATGACACGACTTACCCAAATCATCCTCCAAATAGTATGGCACAGTGGTGGGCCATAAGTATTCATCCCCAATTATGGAGTTCCTCCCTTGTTTCTAACATTCACAAACGAAAAAGAGGCTGAGTACGGTTACCACCATCAACATTGTTTTTCAATAACAGCACGTTTTATTGCTCTAATACCTACATGCCTGTCTCTGGCAGTCCCTGTGAATGAGCTGTTAATATAGAAACGATAATCTTATACATTAACATTAATAAACCAACATTGACAGTTTCTGACAGTTTATGAGGTTCATAGTCTTGTAGTAGACTTTTATGCTAGATTTTCAGGATGGATCAGAACCAGTGATCTAGGTGTGATGTGAAGTTGCGCTCACCTCATCATATAAAATATCTCCCTCGAAGAGCTCAAGACCAGCCGCTGCAGACAGTGATAAGAATAAAACATGCCACTGTATAAACTGCAACATCACATGGTGTGCCTTTATAGCTAGTGACTTTATAAACACTGTATTTTTTTTTTTTTTTTAAATCTCACTTACCTTGATTGACCTCAAATAGATCCTCTTTTCCACCATCTACATCATACTCTGTCAAATTCAGTTAGAGATACATAGCTTAGATATCTGTCTATCTATTATATGAAATCTGAATATATATTTAGAAATTCTGAATATAAAGTAATAACTCTGAATATATAAATGTAAATTGTGAATATATAGTTATAACTCTGAATATATAAATGCAAATCTGAATATATATTGTCTACATCTCAATATAAATATATCTTTATGATCAGGCATGTCAATAGACAGATGTTCTTATTGATTTTTTTTTTTTTATGAAAACAGTAGGCGTATACATCCTGTACACATTTATCGATGCAAATATTGTACTATTATATAATTATTTTTAGTGCACATCACTGATCTAAACCAAAGGGAGTACATTCCTCTACTATACAAAAGGCTGGCCGTAGTGTCGAAGGGTCCTCACAGTCCGTTAACAGTGTTAATGCTGTGTAGCTTTTCTTCAGAATTCAGTATGACTGAGAGGGAGATTGTCAACAGTCTGTTGACTAAAATTGATTTTATTGAGACAAAAACTGATTACACCAAGCATGTTTACTGGTTTAATCAAATATGGAAAATTAGGAGCTTATCTATCAATACGCCTGATAAAATGTATGAATATATAATCAGGGTTTATAACTATATAGTCAGGGTTTACATTTATATATTCATAATTTATAAATATACATTCAGATTTATACATATATATTCTGATTTACATATATATTCAGAATATATAATTATTATATTATTATTATATTATTATAATGTATTATATATTTGGCTAATTTGTTAGTTTATTTCTGATATCTAGAAAGGGTTATATAAAAATATATCTGAAATAAAAAATTGGCCTTACCTGTTACTTTGCTTGTTGGCTAAGTGAGAGAAAAACATGACATACTCTTTAAATTCAATGCAACATAATAATAATAATAATAACCAAAAAATAACATCTTAATATGTATATTTTAAATAAAAAACAAATAAAACAAAGTAACGCTTCTAAAACAAATAACACCTAATATTAAAACATTTATATTATAATATAATATTAAAACATAAACAAGAGACAATAATAAAATAAATAAATAAACATATAAACAAAAAAATTACACAATATAATAACAATGTAATATCAAAGCAAAACTTTTCAGATAGAAATTAAACCCTTGAATATGTACAGTTTTAACAAACAAAAAATAAATAAATAAATAAATAGGCACTTATTTACTTTACTAAAATAAGAATTGTAGATTATGTATATTCTACATGGTTATATAAACCTATATAAATTAGGTAAGACACCTGAATTTATATATAAACCTATAGACTAGAATGAAGTCTTTAATTCAGTCAGAATTCTACAGTGCTGTGTATTATCTAAGGCTAATGTTATTAACGTGACCGAGTCAAATCAGGTTATGAGGGTCAAATTAATTTAAAAAAAAAAAAAAAAAAAAAAGCATTGCACTTTTAGTGAGATGAGACCTACCAGAGCCCTGACCCCCAAGCTGAGGAGAGTTATGCTAAAAATCAGAAATGTCCACAGTGCAGCCGAGTGGTCCATGCTGAAGGAGCAGTGAGGAGCTCAAACTCAGGATGAACACTACCACTAACACACACTGCAAAGGTCAATGATTTTGTAAAATGAAGAGCTCTTTATGGCTGGTGTGATATGGAGTGGGCAGATCAATGAGCAACACAAACCTGCAAATGGCTGAGAGAACAATTCGTGCTCTCCATAAAACAGATACGCTGCAATATAATGAAGATTAGGAAGAGATAGATGCTAATAATTACATGTGCCATTACACGATAACATGCTAATGCAAGATCTTTTGTCCTCCATGTCACTCAGGTTCAACTTTATGAACCCCCTAGATTTTCACAACATTTTGTATTTTAAATTGAAGTCATGTTAAAAAAAACAAACTTTTGATGGCTACACCCTGTGCTTTAAAAGATAATGTTTTAACTGATGTAGCCTATTTTACCTCCTTTTACTTCCTGGACTTGTCAGCAGGTTGAGACTTGAATTCCTCACCTCCATCACTACACACTGTTCGATTCATTTGACTGTAGTTACGGAATAATTTGGAGTAGTTACTGAACAACAATCTGGCTGATTATGGAGATGAATGTGTTTACTTTAGTATCAAACATTTTGTCGACTCTTCTTTATTCCTTTATTCAATAAAAGGCCTATAATGTTAGGGGAGACTGTGGAGTTTGGAGAATCCTACTCATGTTCATATGGAATGGTGGGAATAGGGATGGGAATTTATCGAAAGTTTTTAATGCATAATTTGAATTATATTAAAATAACCCGCATGCATACTAAATGGAGGAGACATTTACGGCAAAAAACACTGATATTCTTTTTTTTTTTTTTTTTTTGTAACTTTTAACCTGTAAAGTTAGCAGTGTAGTGTGTTTTTGTTTTTTTTTTATGAATTGTGACAATGGACTCCTTTGTCTTCTTTTATTTGTCCGCTTGTTCTCCTGTATTCTTTCTTTCTTTTTTCTTTTCCTGTTCTATTTATTTAGTAGTAATAATGATAATAATAATAACCAAAAATAAAAAAGTAACATCTTAATATGTACATTTTAAATAAACAAACAAATAAAAAAGTAACACTTCTAAAACAAATAACACCTAATATTAAAACAATTAAAGAGACAATAATAAAATAAATAAATAAACATATAAAAACAATGCAATATCAAAGTTTAAGATAGAAATTAAACCCTTGAATATGTACAGTTTTATATACAACTGTATAAACAAACAAACAAACGAATAAATAAATAAATAGGCACTTATTTACTTTACTAAAATAGGAATTGTCGAATATGTAGAGCTTTATCTAAATCTATATACATTTATACCCCACGAACTTCACATGTGAGGCCTCAAATAAATCTCATGGAGAATTTGCACATGTGGGTTTTAGGTGTGATGTCTTGAATATAAGTTATGTTCTTGGTTGTACAATTTTCCTTTAAATTCATTCTAAAATTGTTTAATGTCATTTTTCTAATATTGTTAAGAACGTTTAATTGCTTATTTGTGCGTTACCTGGAAAAAAAAGTGTTATGTGCATTTTGAAAATTAGTTCTGTTTGTTTGGCATACCTGCGTCATGACGTCATTGCACGTCTCAATAGGTGGCGCGCCTGTGATGCGCTTCATTAATGTTAAATACAGAGTCAAGGAAGCCATCACAGCAGCGCTCGTCTTTAATTCATCATTAATCTTCGCTATTATACTTCTTTTCAGGTATCTGTAGAACAAAATGCACAAAATACACTTCCCGGTTGAGTATAAATTCTGTTCAGTGTGATGATAATGAGTTATATGTGTTAAAAGCAGTCTGACTCAATTAATAGTGTGTCATGAGTTTAGTGTGCAAAAGCACATGGTTAGCAGGGGTGCTTCGCGGTTAGCGAGATAGGCCGCTATTCATGATAAATGGTCAGTATGTCAATATTATATGAGAATTTGTGATGTTTCCAATTTACGAGTCATCTTAAACTTACATTTGGGTCATTTAACCCCTTTCCCCCCCTTTTTTTATGTCTGTTAACTGTGAGTTATGCATTACGTTTGTCTTAATCAATTGAGTATGTGTCTTTATTGTGTGGAGTGCACCGGACGCGATTGATTGAGCGGTGTTTAGATATGAGCATGTGGTTAATATATTAGCTGCATTGTTGTGTCGTCAATTTCATACCGTCATTTTGTGTTAAGGGTAGATGTTGATGAAAATGTTATATATGCTTATGTGTACATTCTGGAAATCTTATACTGTTTGTAGAAAGCATGAGATTTGAGTGTCGTCGTGACGACCATGTCTTTTTTTTTGGGGCTGGAGCATGTGAACTATGTGGAGGGTGTTCTTTATGTGACCCGTTGATTGTATTTTCCTGTTCCTTCTAGTGTGATGGAAAGTGTTTAAAGACTCTAGTGTTCATAGCCAGTCATTACTGTGAAAAAGAAATGATACTTTTGTTATATGCATATTGCTTTTCTTGTTAATTAATGTTAAATACAGAGTCAAGGAAGCCATCAAAGCAGCGCTCGTCTTTAATTCATCATTAATCTTCGCTATTATACTTCTTTTCAGGAGTACTACAATTTTGGAGGCACCGCTGGGATCTATGTCGGACGGGTCATCCTTCTTTATCGCCAGGAACTGCCCATCGACATTCATCCCTTAACTACCTGGAGCAGTTGAGTAAAGTGACCAGGCAGAGCTGACTGAACGGAGCGTGCACGTGGGGTACAGCAACCACCAGAAGCAGCCGAGTTAAGTCAGATAAGTCAGGGTTCACATGCGAAACTGTGAAACACTACAGTAAAGATGGATGCATTGCACAGCCTTCAGGAAGAAATCGGTGAGAGATTGTGTACATTGCCAAGGGGAAAATTAATTAGTTCAGTTCCTTGAAATTCACACAGAAGATGTAGCAAATGTCACACGCCTGTCCCTAGTTAGTCTTCTTAGTAGTTATCTGCTACGAAGGGAGCTGGAGGAATTAGAGGATGGAGGTATGGCTGAATTATTAAGCATAAATGAGAAATTGAGCAAAATGATGATTGTTGATGCTAATGTGAGTGAACCAAGCCCAGCCCCAAGACCGATAGGGGAAAGAGAGAATGTAGTACAAGGACAAACAGGAGAAATTAAGGATACATCTGGTTCACTTCCTGTTGAGCAAATGAATCCGACTGTTTCACAGAGCACAAGACTGGTGCCAGCCTCAGCAGACAGGGTAGCAGTTAACTCTCCGCTACCCCCACAGGGAAAAATGATACCGACTGTATGGCACAGGGAGTTTAAAATTTCAGGTTTTATCGGAGAGCCTGGCCAAAGAGACAGATTAACCTTTTCGAGTCTGGCACGTCAAATTGAAGGCGGACTGAATAAGGGTTATCCGGAAAATGAGATCGTTGATTCGGTTATTCGGGCCATTACACCAGGCCTTCAATTACGTAGCTACTTAGAAGGAAAGACTGATTTGACGCTACCAATGTTGAGACGAATCCTCCGTTCCCATTACCAAGAAAAGAATGCAACTGAGTTGTATAAGCAGCTGACTTCAGAATCACAACGTGCAAAAGAAACACCTCAAAGTTTCCTTATACGTGTGCTTGACTTGAGGCAGAAAACTCTCTTCGCGTCACAAGAAGACGAGTCAGGTTTGAAATATGACCCAGCACTTGTGCAGAATATGTTTCTTCACACTGTGTTAACAGGCCTACAGAGTGATCGTATCCAGAGCGATCTCCAACCGTATTTGACAGACACCACAGTCACAGACGAGACACTGTTGGAAAAGTTGAATGTAGCGTGTGCCCATGAAGCTGAGAGACAAAGTAAACGAAAGAGCGAACGAAATGCAGCTGTGAATGTTACTCAGTTAAGCGAACCAACTCAGTCAAAAAGTAAGCAAAGGCAGCCAAAAATTGATTTGATGGCACAATTGAAAAGTTTAAGCGAAGAAGTCATGCAGATCAAAGAATCAATGCAGCAACCTTCAGCTTCGCTGCAACAATGCTGTGCTGTCAACAGTGATGTCTCACCTCTAAGAGCAGCCCATCAGTCCATCCCAGAAGAGAATCAGGTGCCACAAAACCAGGACTGGAGATCAAGCCAAAATGGAGGGCAGCAACAGCAGTACCCATTTCAAGTTTCTCAGTTCACATCGCAGACATACCCACGGCGGATGAGTCCAATGCCATTGCAGTATTTCCAGCCAAGTCAGTACGCAACTCAGGGTTTCAATCCACAGCAGTTTCATGCAGAGTCACCGTTGCATGCTGCAACACCACAGTCACAATATTTCCAGCCATACCGACAACCGCGCCCCTCAAGGACAAGACAGTGCTTTCCCTGTCAGCAAGCAAGATCGATGGAACTGTGCACTCACTGTTACCGCTGTGGCAGCAATGAACACTTCATGGCGGGTTGTAAAGAAAGAGGTGCCCGATCACAGAGTAGGGTTCAGTTAAACGGAGAAGGGTTGCCCCCACGGGACAGGGAGTGACCCAGCAAGTGAAATTGTCCCCTCCACATTCAAGGCGTGTTGAAAGAATGGGATTACAGCCAGAGATTATCCCCTTTGAGTGTAACCTAATTTCTGAGTGTCAAGTCAACAAACATTCACCTGTGACTTCCCTGGTGGGTAAACAATGTTTAGTGACATGTTATCTAAACGGACACAAAATGGAGGCATTATGGGACACAGGATCCCAAGTGTGCATCGTAGATCAACAGTGGAGAGATCAGTACATACCTGGAGTAAGGTTAAGGGATGTTTCTGAAGCGACAGAGGCCACAGACAACTTGAATCTTGTTGCAGCTAATGGTTCCAGCATGCCCTATGAAGGATGGGTGGAGATCACGTTCAGTTTGGCCCCTCCTGCAAACAAATGGAAAGAATTAGTCATTCCTGTACTCATTCTAAAAGGCCAGCAGTTGTCCAAGCCAATTATTGGTTACAATGTAATTGAGCAGGTAATGAGACAGAGCGAAGAAAGGGGACAGAGTGATGCAAGCAAACGATTTCTGAACAAGGCTGTTAGATGTGCGTTTCCAAGTTTGAGGAGAAGTAAAGTGCAAACATTCATTAACCTGGTGACAGCTGAGAGTTCAGGCGAGTATTTTGTTAAGGTGACAAAAGACCATATCAACGTGCCAAAACATGCTATTGTGCAAGTCAAGTGTCAAGTAAAAGCACCATGTGTAAAGCAGGATAGTGTCATGTTGTTTGAACCATCTGTCAACCCAGAGTATCCTGATGGACTGGAACCCCTGGAAACACTCTTGACTCTAAAAAAAAAGGAAGCCAACCTGTGATTCAGATCAGTGTTCAGAATGTGACCGACCATGACATCCTACTTGTGGGAAAAACGGAACTGGGGACAATACAAACAGTAAAGTCAGTGTTACCAATGACAGCATCATCTTGTGTAACAACAGCTTGTGTTAATGAAAGTGTAAAATCAGCAAGTGAGTGTGAGACTACGAGTGAAGGTGTGTGGGACCCACCTGTGGATGTGACCCATTTGTCTTTGGAACAGCAACGGAAAGTCAGACAAATGCTGCGAGAGGAATGTCATTCCTTCTCAAAGTCAGATGAGGACATTGGGTGTGTCAAAGACCTGCAGTTGAGCATCAATCTGACAGATCAGACACCTGTTGTGAGAACGTATACATCTGTTCCAAAGCCATTGTACCAAGAAATGAAAGATTACCTTCATGATTTGATCGCCCAGGGGTGGATTGGAAAATCTCATTCGCCTTATTCATCCCCAATTGTGTGTGTCAGAAAAAAAGATGGCAGCCTGAGGTTGTGTATCGATTACAGGGACCTCAATCGGAAGACAGTGCCTGACCGCCAACAGATTCCAAGAGTGCAGGATATACTAGATGGCTTGGGAGGAAATCGATGGTTCTCTCTGTTAGACCAAGGGAAGGCGTACCATCAAGGTTTTGTGACACCAGAAAGCCGGCCATTGACCGCCTTTAGTACCCCGTGGGGTTTATATGAATGGATCCATGAATGCGCCAGCTGCATTCCAGCAATTCATGGAAGGATGTTTGGAAGGGCTACGAGATGACATTTGTGTCCCTTACCTGGACGACATCCTGGTCTTCACAAAATCCTTTAACGAGCACGTTGAGGCAGTAAGAAAAGTTTTACAGCGGTTGCGGTCACACGGGGTGAAATTGAAGCCCAAGAAATGCGAGCTGTTCAAGGAGGAGGTTCACTACCTGGGAAGGATAGTGTCAAAAGAAGGGAGTAGGATGGATCCAGCAGAGACTGTAGCAGTGACAGCACTGAAGGACAAGAGACCCACCACAGTAGGGGAGTTGAGGAAGATCTTAGGCTTGTTAAGTTACTACCGCCCTTACATTAAGGACTTCTCGAGGATTGCTTGCCCCTTGTATGGCCTGCTGAAAAATGACAATAACAAGGTACAAACAAAAGGTAAAGGGAAAAGAGGGACTTACCTCAAGAGTCATGTGGCTTCATCAAGTCAGTTGATTGAGTGGACGGAGCAACATCAGGAAACACTTGAAAAACTGATTGAGTGCCTAGTCAAGCCACCTGTGCTGGGGTTCCCAGACTTTACAAAGGCCTTTGTTCTGCACACTGACGCGTCGAATCTGGGACTGGGAGCTGTCCTGTATCAACATCAAGAGGGAAAATTGAGAGTGATTGCTTATGGATCAAGGACATTGACAAGAGCAGAGCAGAATTACCATTTGCACAGTGGAAAATTGGAGTTCCTAGCTCTCAAATGGGCTATCACGGAGAAGTTCAGGGATTATCTTTACTATGCACCAACTTTTACAGTGTATAGCGACAATAATCCCCTTACCTACGTTTTGACATCCGCCAAGCTGAACGCAACAGGATGCCGATGGGTCGCGGAGCTCGCTGATTTCCACTTCACTATTCGGTATCGGCCTGGAAAGGAAAACATTGATGCCGATGCATTATCCAGACTGACAACAATCTCAGAGAAAACCATACCAGAGTACACAGTGGAGTTTTCATCGGATTCTATAGGGGCTATGATACAGGTGGTAGAAGCCCAGTTTGAGTCAGGTATACCATGGTCCTTTGCTGTAGCTTGTCAGAGTTCACCAACATATGCAGGAACAAGTACCTCATCAGCAGAACCCCTGTCAAAGGAAGAGATCAGGAGTGCTCAAAGGGAGGACAAAGACATAGAGTTTGTAATTCATCACTTACAGTCAGGAGTAAAACCTTCCCCCAAGCAGTGGAGGTCTGCGGGCTCAGAAGCTAAAGGAATGATGAGAGTGTGGGATAAGCTGATGCTGGACGAGGACGGTATTCTACAAAGGAAAACAGCACAGAGGACTCAGCTTGTATTGCCAGTAAAATTCAGGAAAATTGCACTTGAAGAATTGCACGATAAAATGGGACACCAGGGTGTCGATCGAACCACAAGTTTGATTCGAGATCGTTTCTTCTGGCCCCATATGCAGCGAGATATTGAGCATTATGTGTTAAGGACCTGCTCCTGTATTAAGCAGAAGAAACCGTGTCGAGAGACGAGAGCACCCCTTAAGCCAATCACGACAACTTACCCATTCGAACTCGTCTCGGTGGACTTCCTTCACCTGGAAAAATGTAGAGGAGGATACGAATATATCCTTGTCATAGTCGATAATTTCACAAGATTTGCACAAGCATATGCAACGACATCAAAATCTGGCAAGACTGTGGCAGACAAACTCTTTAACGACTTTGCCCTCAAGTTTTGATTCCCTTTGAGAATCCACCACGATCAAGGGGGGGAGTTTGAAAACCAGCTATTTGGGCAACTGCAACAGTACAGTGGGATCACTGGATCGAGAACTACTCCCTACCACCCCCAGGGGAATGGGCAGGTGGAGAGATTTAATCGAACATTGTTGCAAATGTTGAAAACTCTAACTGAAAAACAGAAATCAAATTGGAAAGATTCACTGAATAAGTTGATCTATGCCTACAATTGTACAAAAAGTTAAGTGACTGGTTTCTCCCCATTTCAGCTCTTGTTTGGTCGCTCCCCAAGACTTCCCATTGATGTGCTCTTCGGGCTTAAGACAGGCAACCCATCTACGAGCCAAAGCCAGTACCTGGAAGCATGGAAACGAGGGATGCAAGAAACACAAGAGATAGCAAGGGAACATGCAAAAAAGGCAAGTGAACGAAATAAAAAACTAATGACCAGAAAGTGAGATACACTGACCTTGACTCAGGCAGCCGAGTCCTTGTGAGGAATTTGACCCCAAGGGGAGGACCAGGTAAACTTCGGAACTATTGGGAAGAGCAAGTCCATGTTGTAGTACGTAGAGTCGCAGAGGATGCGGCAATTTATGAGGTCAAGCCTGAAAAAGGGAAAGGGAGGTCACGAGTATTACATCGAAACATCCTGATGCCATGTGATCACTTACCTCTCGAAGTTGATCCAATGCAGAGATCCAGACCCAAGCGGAAACAGTCACAGGAGACATCCAGTGTACCTGTAAATAGAATGGAAGAAAGTGAGCTGGAAAGTGAAAGTGACTCTGAGTATTATGTACCAGTTGAGCCTGGCCAGTTGAGAAAACAGCCAAGTAGTTATGATCAGAGACAAGAAGAAGTACAAACACAACCTGCTCCCCCTGAGTTGCCCGCTCATCAGAATGCATCAGATAATTCTGCATTACTAGAGCTTGAACTAGAACCGTTACCTTCAGCTGAGGCAGGACAAGATCTTCCAATATCTGCTAATGTACCTGGGAAAGAGAACAGGTCTGAACTGCTTGAAAGGCGAATGGAAAACAATCCAGTGAGTGCACGTGAATGCTCACCTGTGAAGGAATCAGTCGAAACAGTGGAGTCAAGTGACAGGCCTGGGGAGATGCAATATCATCATTCAGTGAGGCAACGATGGCCACCAAAAAAATTCACGTATGATAGTCTGGGCACACCTACCTGTTACAAAATCCAAGTAACTGGTCACGAATGTGATCTGCCTTCTCCTAATATGTGGACACCTGCTACAATGCCCTGGGTGCCAATGGTGTTCTCCTACCCGAGACCACACTCTGTTTATTATTAAGAATGAACTATTGCACACACATATACACTAATTATTCTTACGGACTGTGGAGGAACAAAACAGTGAACGTTTGCATACATATACACACGTATACATGCACTGGGCTGTTTCTAGGCCAAAGGAATATGGACTGTTTTGCAAGGCCTATAAAAATATTAAGTGACCATTCTGAAAATGTTTTGAAGCATTTTTTTTGCAGAGACCTTGAATCCTTCTTTTTGCATTTTTTTTTTCTATATGGCACCGGCCTGGGACTTAAAAAGTTTTTTTTTTGTTTTGTGCACTAAGATGGACTGTTGTGTTTTTTTTTGTTATAGTTTGGACACGGGATATAGCCCCTGGACTTGATTTGATTTTTTTTTTAAAGATAGGGCATAATCTATCACATTTGGGTCAAGAAAGGATTTTAACCAGTTGACCAGGACTGTGTTGAAAATCTAATGTCGTTAAAGAGAGTATGTGACTGAATAAGCAATTAACAAGGAAAAAAAAAGGGCTAAAGTATGTAGTCAGTTACTGTGCTACAAGTGTGTGGAAAAAAAAGAAAGGGGTTTCTTGAAAGAAAGTAATAGGAAGTTAATAAGGACATTGGCAGATGTCGGGACGACATCTTCTTCTGTAGGAGAGAGTGTGATGTCTTGAATATAAGTTATGTTCTTGGTTGTACAATTTTCCTTTAAATTCATTATAAAATTGTTTAATGTCATTTTTCTAATATTGTTAAGAACGTTTAATTGCTTATTTGTGCCTGGAAAAAAAAAGTGTTATGTGCATTTTGAAAATTAGTTCTGTTTGTTTGGCATACCTGCGTCATGACGTCATTGCACGTCTCAATAGGTGGCGCGCCTGTGATGCGCTTCATTAATGTTAAATACAGAGTCAAGGAAGCCATCACAGCAGCGCTCGTCTTTAATTCATCATTAATCTTCGCTATTATACTTCTTTTCAGGTATCTGTAGAACAAAATGCACAAAATACACTTCCCGGTTGAGTATAAATTCTGTTCAGTGTGATGATAATGAGTTATATGTGTTAAAAGCAGTCTGACTCAATTAATAGTGTGTCATGAGTTTAGTGTGCAAAAGCACATGGTTAGCAGGGGTGCTTCGCGGTTAGCGAGATAGGCCGAGATAGGCCGCTATTCATGATAAATGGTCAGTATGTCAATATTTGTGAGAGAATTTGTGATGTTTCAAAGTTACGAGTCATCTTAAACTTACATTTGGGTCATTTAACCCCTTCCCCCCCTTTTTTATGTCTGTTAACTGTGAGTTATGCATTACGTTTGTCTTAATCAATTGAGTATGTGTCTTTATTGTGTGGAGTGCACCGGACGCGATTGATTGAGCGGTGTTTAGATATGAGCATGTGGTTAATATATTAGCTGCATTGTTGTGTCATCAGTTTCATACCGTCATTTTGTGTTAAGGGTAGATGTTGATGAAAATGTTATATATGCTTATGTGTACATTCTGGAAATCTTATACTGTTTGTAGAAAGCATGAGATTTGAGTGTCGTCGTGACGACCATGTCTTTTTTTTTGGGGCTGGAGCATGTGAACTATGTGGAGGGTGTTCTTTATGTGACCCGTTGATTGTATTTTCCTGTTCCTTCTAGTGTGATGGAAAGTGTTTAAAGACTCTAGTGTTCATAGCCAGTCATTACTATGAAAAAGAAATGATACTTTTGTTATATGCATATTGCTTTTCTTATTAATTAATGTTAAATACAGAGTCAAGGAAGCCATCACAGCAGCGCTCGTCTTTAATTCATCATTAATCTTCGCTATTATACTTCTTTTCAGGAGTACTACATAGGCACGTTATGTTCCACATGTACTGCATGTGTTTTTACATTTTACGTCTACTAAAATAGGTGTTTTATAATTTAGTTTAAAGGGTCTGTGTAAATTTTAATCACTTATTTCGTGCATTACATGGCTACACCCTGTGCTTTAAAAGGTAATATTTAAACTGATGTAGCCTATTTTACCTCCATTTACTTCCTGGACTTGTCAGCAGGTTGAGACTTGAATTCCTCACCTCCATCACTACACACTGTTCGATTCATTTGACTGTAGTTACGGAATAATTTGGAGTAGTTACTGAACAACAATCTGGCTGATTATGGAGATGAATGTGTTTACTTTAGTATCAAACATTTTGTCGACTCTTCTTTATTCTTTTATTCAATAAAAGGCCTATAATGTTACTGGAGACTGTGGAGTTTGGAGAATCCTACTCATGTTCATATGGAATGGTGGGAATAGGGATGGGAATTTATCGAAAGTTTTTAATGCATAATTTGAATTATATTAAAATAACCCGCATGCATACTAAATGGAGGAGACACTTACGGCAAAAAACACTGATATTCTTTTTTTTTTTTTTTTTTTTTTTTTTTGTAACTTTTAACCTGTAAAGTTAGCAGTGTAGTGTGGTTTTTTTTTTTTTTTATGAATTGTGACAATGGACTCCTTTGTCTTCTTTTATTTGTCCGCTTGTTCTCCTGTATTCTTTCTTTCTTTTTTCTTTCTTTCTTTTTTCCTGTTCTATTTATTTAATAGTAATAATAATAATAATAATAATAATAATAATAATAATACTAATAACCAAAAATAAAAAAGTAACATCTTAATATGTACATTTTAAATAAACAAACAAATAAAAAAGTAACACTTCTAAACCAAATAACACCTAATATTAAAACAATTAAAGAGACAATAATAAAATAAATAAATAAACATATAAAGACAATGCAATATCAAAGCAAAATGTTTAAGATAGAAATTAAACCCTTGATTATACAACTGTATAAACAAACAAACAAACGAATAAATAAATAAATAGGCGCTTATTTACTTTACTAAAATAGGAATTGTCGAATATGTAGAGCTTTATCTAAATCTATATACATTTATACCCCACGAACTTCACATGTGAGGCCTCAAATGAATCTCATGGAGAATTTGCACATGTGGGTTTTAGGCACGTTATGTTCCACATGTACTGCATGTGTTTTTACATTTTACGTCTACTAAAATAGGTGTTTTATAATTTAGTTTAAAGGGTCTGTGTAAATTTTAATCACTTATTTCGTGCATTACATGGCTACACCCTGTGCTTTAAAAGGTAATATTTAAACTGATGTAGCCTATTTTACCTCCTTTTACTTCCTGGACTTGTCAGCAGGTTGAGACTTGAATTCCTCACCTCCATCACTACACACTGTTCGATTCATTTAACTGTAGTTACGGAATAATTTGGAGTAGTTACTGAACAACAATCTGGCTGATTATGGAGATGAATGTGTTTACTTTAGTATCAAACATTTTGTCGACTCTTCTTTATTCTTTTATTCAATAAAAGGCCTATAATGTTAGGGGAGACTGTGGAGTTTGGAGAATCCTACTCATGTTCATATGGAATGGTGGGAATAGGGATGGGAATTTATCGAAAGTTTTTAATGCATAATTTGAATTATATTAAAATAACCCGCATGCATACTAAATGGAGGAGACACTTACGGCAAAAAACACTGATATTCTTTTTTTTTTTTTTTTTTTTTTTTTGTAACTTTTAACCTGTAAAGTTAGCAGTGTAGTGTGTTTTTTTTTTTTATGAATTGTGACAATGGACTCCTTTGTCTTCTTTTATTTGTCCGCTTGTTCTCCTGTATTCTTTCTTTCTTTTTTCTTTTCCTGTTCTATTTATTTAGTAGTAATAATGATAATAATAATAACCAAAAATAAAAAAGTAACATCTTAATATGTACATTTTAAATAAACAAACAAATAAAAAAGTAACACTTCTAAAACAAATAACACCTAATATTAAAACAATTAAAGAGACAATAATAAAATAAATAAGTAAACATATAAAAACAATGCAATATCAAAGTTTAAGATAGAAATTAAACCCTTGAATATGTACAGTTTTATATACAACTGTATAGACAAACAAACGAATAAATAAATAAATAGGCACTTATTTACTTTACTAAAATAGGAATTGTCGAATATGTAGAGCTTTATCTAAATCTATATACATTTATACCCCACGAACTTCACATGTGAGGCCTCAAATAAATCTCATGGAGAATTTGCACATGTGGGTTTTAGGTGTGATGTCTTGACTATAAGTTATGTTCTTGGTTGTACAATTTTCCTTTAAATTCATTATAAAATTGTTTAATGTCATTTTTCTAATATTGTTAAGAACGTTTAATTGCTTATTGTTACCTGGAAAAAAAAGTTTTATGTGCATTTTGAAAATTAGTTCTGTTTGTTTGGCATACCTGCGTCATGACGTCATTGCACGTCTCAATAGGTGGCGCGCCTGTGATGCGCTTCATTAATGTTAAATACAGAGTCAAGGAAGCCATCACAGCAGCGCTCGTCTTTAATTCATCATTAATCTTCGCTATTATACTTCTTTTCAGGTATCTGTAGAACAAAATGCACAAAATACACTTCCCGGTTGAGTATAAATTCTGTTCAGTGTGATGATAATGAGTTATATGTGTTAAAAGCAGTCTGACTCAATTAATAGTGTGTCATGAGTTTAGTGTGCAAAAGCACATGGTTAGCAGGGGTGCTTCGCGGTTAGCGAGATAGGCCGCTATTCATGATAAATGGTCAGTATGTCAATATTATATGAGAATTTGTGATGTTTCAAAGTTACGAGTCATCTTAAACTTACATTTGGGTCATTTAACCCCTTTCCCCCCCTTTTTTATGTCTGTTAACTGTGAGTTATGCATTACGTTTGTCTTAATCAATTGAGTATGTGTCTTTATTGTGTGGAGTGCACCGGACGCGATTGATTGAGCGGTGTTTAGATATGAGCATGTGGTTAATATATTAGCTGCATTGTTGTGTCATCAATTTCATACCGTCATTTTGTGTTAAGGGTAGATGTTGATGAAAATGTTATATATGCTTATGTGTACATTCTGGAAATCTTATACTGTTTGTAGAAAGCATGAGATTTGAGTGTCGTCGTGAAGACCATGTCTTTTTTTTTGGGGCTGGAGCATGTGAACTATGTGGAGGGTGTTCTTTATGTGACCCGTTGATTGTATTTTCCTGTTCCTTCTAGTGTGATGGAAAGTGTTTAAAGACTCTAGTGTTCATAGCCAGTCATTACTGTGAAAAAGAAATGATACTTTTGTTATATGCATATTGCTTTTCTTATTAATTAATGTTAAATACAGAGTCAAGGAAGCCATCAAAGCAGCGCTCGTCTTTAATTCATCATTAATCTTCGCTATTATACTTCTTTTCAGGAGTACTACAATTTTGGAGGCACCGCTGGGATCTATGTCGGACGGGTCATCCTTCTTTATCGCCAGGAACTGCCCATCGACATTCATCCCTTAACTACCTGGAGCAGTTGAGTAAAGTGACCAGGCAGAGCTGACTGAACGGAGCGTGCACGTGGGGTACAGCAACCACCAGAAGCAGCCGAGTTAAGTCAGATAAGTCAGGGTTCACATGCGAAACTGTTAAACACTACAGTAAAGATCGATGCATTGCACAGCCTTCAGGAAGAAATCGGTGAGAGATTGTGTACATTGCCAAGGGGAAAATTAATTGAATTGAGTCAGTTCCTTGAAATTCACACAGAAGATGTAGCAAATGTCACACGCCTGTCCCTAGTTAGTCTTCTTAGTAGTTATCTGCTACGAAGGGAGCTGGAGGAATTAGAGGATGGAGGTATGGCTGAATTATTAAGCATAAATGAGAAATTGAGCAAAATGATGATTGTTGATGCTAATGTGAGTGAACCAAGCCCAGCCCCAAGACCGATAGGGGAAAGAGAGAATGTAGTACAAGGACAAACAGGAGAAATTAAGGATACATCTGGTTCACTTCCTGTTGAGCAAATGAATCCGACTGTTTCACAGAGCACAAGACTGGTGCCAGCCTCAGCAGACAGGGTAGCAGTTAACTCTCCGCTACCCCCACAGGGAAAAATGATACCGACTGTATGGCACAGGGAGTTTAAAATTTCAGGTTTTATCGGAGAGCCTGGCCAAAGAGACAGATTAACCTTTTCGAGTCTGGCACGTCAAATTGAAGGCGGACTGAATAAGGGTTATCCGGAAAATGAGATCGTTGATTCGGTTATTCGGGCCATTACACCAGGCCTTCAATTACGTAGCTACTTAGAAGGAAAGACTGATTTGACGCTACCAATGTTGAGACGAATCCTCCGTTCCCATTACCAAGAAAAGAATGCAACTGAGTTGTATAAGCAGCTGACTTCAGAATCACAACGTGCAAAAGAAACACCTCAAAGTTTCCTTATACGTGTGCTTGACTTGAGGCAGAAAACTCTCTTCGCGTCACAAGAAGACGAGTCAGGTTTGAAATATGACCCAGCACTTGTGCAGAATATGTTTCTTCACACTGTGTTAACAGGCCTACAGAGTGATCGTATCCAGAGCGATCTCCAACCGTATTTGACAGACACCACATTTACAGACGAGACACTGTTGGAAAAGTTGAATGTAGCGTGTGCCCATGAAGCTGAGAGACAAAGTAAACGAAAGAGCGAACGAAATGCAGCTGTGAATGTTACTCAGTTAAGCGAACCAACTCAGTCAAAAAGTAAGCAAAGGCAGCCAAAAATTGATTTGATGGCACAATTGAAAAGTTTAAGCGAAGAAGTCATGCAGATCAAAGAATCAATGCAGCAACCTTCAGCTTCGCTGCAACAATGCTGTGCTGTCAACAGTGATGTCTCACCTCTAAGAGCAGCCCATCAGTCCATCCCAGAAGAGAATCAGGTGCCACAAAACCAGGACTGGAGATCAAGCCAAAATGGAGGGCAGCAACAGCAGTACCCATTTCAAGTTTCTCAGTTCACATCGCAGACATACCCACGGCGGATGAGTCCAATGCCATTGCAGTATTTCCAGCCAAGTCAGTACGCAACTCAGGGTTTCAATCCACAGCAGTTTCATGCAGAGTCACCGTTGCATGCTGCAACACCACAGTCACAATATTTCCAGCCATACCGACAACCGCGCCCCTCAAGGGCAAGACAGTGCTTTCCCTGTCAGCAAGCAAGATTGATGGAACTGTGCACTCACTGTTACCGCTGTGGCAGCAATGAACACTTCATGGCGGGTTGTAAAGAAAGAGGTGCCCGATCACAGAGTAGGGTTCAGTTAAACGGAGAAGGGTTGCCCCCATGGGACAGGGAGTGACCCAGCAAGTGAAATTGTCCCCTCCACATTCAAGGCGTGTTGAAAGAATGGGATTACAGCCAGAGATTATCCCCTTTGAGTGTAACCTAATTTCTGAGTGTCAAGTCAACAAACATTCACCTGTGACTTCCCTGGTGGGTAAACAATGTTTAGTGACATGTTATCTAAACGGACACAAAATGGAGGCATTATGGGACACAGGATCCCAAGTGTGCATCGTAGATCAACAGTGGAGAGATCAGTACATACCTGGAGTAAGGTTAAGGGATGTTTCTGAAGCGACAGAGGCCACAGACAACTTGAATCTTGTTGCAGCTAATGGTTCCAGCATGCCCTATGAAGGATGGGTGGAGATCACGTTCAGTTTGGCCCCTCCTGCAAACAAATGGAAAGAATTAGTCATTCCTGTACTCATTCTAAAAGGCCAGCAGTTGTCCAAGCCAATTATTGGTTACAATGTAATTGAGCAGGTAATGAGACAGAGTGAAGAAAGGGGACAGAGTGATGCAAGCAAACGATTTCTGAACAAGGCTGTTAGATGTGCGTTTCCAAGTTTGAGGAGAAGTAAAGTGCAAACATTCATTAACCTGGTGACAGCTGAGAGTTCAGGCGAGTATTTTGTTAAGGTGACAAAAGACCATATCAACGTGCCAAAACATGCTATTGTGCAAGTCAAGTGTCAAGTAAAAGCACCATGTGTAAAGCAGGATAGTGTCATGTTGTTTGAACCATCTGTCAACCCAGAGTATCCTGATGGACTGGAACCCCTGGAAACACTCTTGACTCTAAAAAAAAAAGGAAGCCAACCTGTGATTCAGATCAGTGTTCAGAATGTGACCGACCATCACATCCTACTTGTGGGAAAAACGGAACTGGGGACAATACAAACAGTAAAGTCAGTGTTACCAATGACAGCATCATCTTGTGTAACAACAGCTTGTGTTAATGAAAGTGTAAAATCAGCAAGTGAGTGTGAGACTACGAGTGAAGGTGTGTGGGACCCACCTGTGGATGTGACCCATTTGTCTTTGGAACAGCAACGGAAAGTCAGACAAATGCTGCGAGAGGAATGTCATTCCTTCTCAAAGTCAGATGAGGACATTGGGTGTGTCAAAGACCTGCAGTTGAGCATCAATCTGACAGATCAGACACCTGTTGTGAGAACGTATACATCTGTTCCAAAGCCATTGTACCAAGAAATGAAAGATTACCTTCATGATTTGATCGCCCAGGGGTGGATTGGAAAATCTCATTCGCCTTATTCATCCCCAATTGTGTGTGTCAGAAAAAAAGATGGCAGCCTGAGGTTGTGTATCGATTACAGGGACCTCAATCGGAAGACAGTGCCTGACCGCCAACAGATTCCAAGAGTGCAGGATATACTAGATGGCTTGGGAGGAAATCGATGGTTCTCTCTGTTAGACCAAGGGAAGGCGTACCATCAAGGTTTTGTGACACCAGAAAGCCGGCCATTGACCGCCTTTAGTACCCCGTGGGGTTTATATGAATGGATCCATGAATGCGCCAGCTGCATTCCAGCAATTCATGGAAGGATGTTTGGAAGGGCTACGAGATGACATTTGTGTCCCTTACCTGGACGACATCCTGGTCTTCACAAAATCCTTTAACGAGCACGTTGAGGCAGTAAGAAAAGTTTTACAGCGGTTGCGGTCACACGGGGTGAAATTGAAGCCCAAGAAATGCGAGCTGTTCAAGGAGGAGGTTCACTACCTGGGAAGGATAGTGTCAAAAGAAGGGAGTAGGATGGATCCAGCAGAGACTGTAGCAGTGACAGCACTGAAGGACAAGAGACCCACCACAGTAGGGGAGTTGAGGAAGATCTTAGGCTTGTTAAGTTACTACCGCCCTTACATTAAGGACTTCTCGAGGATTGCTTGCCCCTTGTATGGCCTGCTGAAAAATGACAATAACAAGGTACAAACAAAAGGTAAAGGGAAAAGAGGGACTTACCTCAAGAGTCATGTGGCTTCATCAAGTCAGTTGATTGAGTGGACGGAGCAACATCAGGAAACACTTGAAAAACTGATTGAGTGCCTAGTCAAGCCACCTGTGCTGGGGTTCCCAGACTTTACAAAGGCCTTTGTTCTGCACACTGACGCGTCGAATCTGGGACTGGGAGCTGTCCTGTATCAACATCAAGAGGGAAAATTGAGAGTGATTGCTTATGGATCAAGGACATTGACAAGAGCAGAGCAGAATTACCATTTGCACAGTGGAAAATTGGAGTTCCTAGCTCTCAAATGGGCTATCACGGAGAAGTTCAGGGATTATCTTTACTATGCACCAACTTTTACAGTGTATAGCGACAATAATCCCCTTACCTACGTTTTGACATCCGCCAAGCTGAACGCAACAGGATGCCGATGGGTCGCGGAGCTCGCTGATTTCCACTTCACTATTCGGTATCGGCCTGGAAAGGAAAACATTGATGCCGATGCATTATCCAGACTGACAACAATCTCAGAGAAAACCATACCAGAGTACACAGTGGAGTTTTCATCGGATTCTATAGGGGCTATGATACAGGTGGTAGAAGCCCAGTTTGAGTCAGGTATACCATGGTCCTTTGCTGTAGCTTGTCAGAGTTCACCAACATATGCAGGAACAAGTACCTCATCAGCAGAACCCCTGTCAAAGGAAGAGATCAGGAGTGCTCAAAGGGAGGACAAAGACATAGAGTTTGTAATTCATCACTTACAGTCAGGAGTAAAACCTTCCCCCAAGCAGTGGAGGTCTGCGGGCTCAGAAGCTAAAGGAATGATGAGAGTGTGGGATAAGCTGATGCTGGACGAGGACGGTATTCTACAAAGGAAAACAGCACAGAGGACTCAGCTTGTATTGCCAGTAAAATTCAGGAAAATTGCACTTGAAGAATTGCACGATAAAATGGGACACCAGGGTGTCGATCGAACCACAAGTTTGATTCGAGATCGTTTCTTCTGGCCCCATATGCAGCGAGATATTGAGCATTATGTGTTAAGGACCTGCTCCTGTATTAAGCAGAAGAAACCGTGTCGAGAGACGAGAGCACCCCTTAAGCCAATCACGACAACTTACCCATTCGAACTCGTCTCGGTGGACTTCCTTCACCTGGAAAAATGTAGAGGAGGATACGAATATATCCTTGTCATAGTCGATAATTTCACAAGATTTGCACAAGCATATGCAACGACATCAAAATCTGGCAAGACTGTGGCAGACAAACTCTTTAACGACTTTGCCCTCAAGTTTGGATTCCCTTTGAGAATCCACCACGATCAAGGGGGGGAGTTTGAAAACCAGCTATTTGGGCAACTGCAACAGTACAGTGGGATCACTGGATCGAGAACTACTCCCTACCACCCCCAGGGGAATGGGCAGGTGGAGAGATTTAATCGAACATTGTTGCAAATGTTGAAAATTCTAACTGAAAAACAGAAATCAAATTGGAAAGATTGAGGGATGCAAGAAACACAAGAGATAGCAAGGGAACATGCAAAAAAGGCAAGTGAACGAAATAAAAAACTTATGACCAGAAAGTGAGATACACTGACCTTGACTCAGGCAGCCGAGTCCTTGTGAGGAATTTGACCCCAAGGGGAGGACCAGGTAAACTTCGGAACTATTGGGAAGAGCAAGTCCATGTTGTAGTACGTAGAGTCGCAGAGGATGCGGCAATTTATGAGGTCAAGCCTGAAAAAGGGAAAGGGAGGTCACGAGTATTACATCGAAACATCCTGATGCCATGTGATCACTTACCTCTCGAAGTTGATCCAATGCAGAGATCCAGACCCAAGCGGAAACAGTCACAGGAGACATCCAGTGTACCTGTAAATAGAATGGAAGAAAGTGAGCTGGAAAGTGAAAGTGACTCTGAGTATTATGTACCAGTTGAGCCTGGCCAGTTGAGAAAACAGCCAAGTAGTTATGATCAGAGACAAGAAGAAGTACAAACACAACCTGCTCCCCCTGAGTTGCCCGCTCATCAGAATGCATCAGATAATTCTGCATTACTAGAGCTTGAACTAGAACCGTTACCTTCAGCTGAGGCAGGACAAGATCTTCCAATATCTGCTAATGTACCTGGGAAGGAGAACAGGTCTGAACTGCTTGAAAGGCGAATGGAAAACAATCCAGTGAGTGCACGTGAATGCTCACCTGTGAAGGAATCAGTCGAAACAGTGGAGTCAAGTGACAGGCCTGGGGAGATGCAATATCATCATTCAGTGAGGCAACGATGGCCACCAAAAAAATTCACGTATGATAGTCTGGGCACACCTACCTGTTACAAAATCCAAGTAACTGGTCACGAATGTGATCTGCCTTCTCCTAATATGTGGACACCTGCTACAATGCCCTGGGTGCCAATGGTGTTCTCCTACCCGAGACCACACTCTGTTTATTATTAAGAATGAACTATTGCACACACATATACACTAATTATTCTTACGGACTGTGGAGGAACAAAACAGTGAACGTTTGCATACATATACACACGTATACATGCACTGGGCTGTTTCTAGGCCAAAGGAATATGGACTGTTTTGCAAGGCCTATAAAAATATTAAGTGACCATTCTGAAAATGTTTTGAAGCATTTTTTTTGCAGAGACCTTGAATCCTTCTTTTTGCATTTTTTTTTCTATATGGCACCGGCCTGGGACTTAAAAAGTTTTTTTTTTGTTTTGTGCACTAAGATGGACTGTTGTGTTTTTTTTTGTTATAGTTTGGACACGGGATATAGCCCCTGGACTTGATTTGATTTTTTTTTTAAAGATAGGGCATAATCTATCACATTTGGGTCAAGAAAGGATTTTAACCAGTTGACCAGGACTGTGTTGAAAATCTAATGTCGTTAAAGAGAGTATGTGACTGAATAAGCAATTAACAAGGAAAAAAAAAGGGCTAAAGTATGTAGTCAGTTACTGTGCTACAAGTGTGTGGAAAAAAAAGAAAGGGGTTTCTTGAAAGAAAGTAATAGGAAGTTAATAAGGACATTGGCAGATGTCGGGACGACATCTTCTTCTGTAGGAGAGAGTGTGATGTCTTGAATATAAGTTATGTTCTTGGTTGTACAATTTTCCTTTAAATTCATTATAAAATTGTTTAATGTCATTTTTCTAATATTGTTAAGAACGTTTAATTGCTTATTTGTGCCTGGAAAAAAAAAGTGTTATGTGCATTTTGAAAATTAGTTCTGTTTGTTTGGCATACCTGCGTCATGACGTCATTGCACGTCTCAATAGGTGGCGCGCCTGTGATGCGCTTCATTAATGTTAAATACAGAGTCAAGGAAGCCATCACAGCAGCGCTCGTCTTTAATTCATCATTAATCTTCGCTATTATACTTCTTTTCAGGTATCTGTAGAACAAAATGCACAAAATACACTTCCCGGTTGAGTATAAATTCTGTTCAGTGTGATGATAATGAGTTATATGTGTTAAAAGCAGTCTGACTCAATTAATAGTGTGTCATGAGTTTAGTGTGCAAAAGCACATGGTTAGCAGGGGTGCTTCGCGGTTAGCGAGATAGGCCGCTATTCATGATAAATGGTCAGTATGTCAATATTATATGAGAATTTGTGATGTTTCAAAGTTACGAGTCATCTTAAACTTACATTTGGGTCATTTAACCCCTTTCCCCCCCTTTTTTATGTCTGTTAACTGTGAGTTATGCATTACGTTTGTCTTAATCAATTGAGTATGTGTCTTTATTGTGTGGAGTGCACCGGACGCGATTGATTGAGCGGTGTTTAGATATGAGCATGTGGTTAATATATTAGCTGCATTGTTGTGTCATCAATTTCATACCGTCATTTTGTGTTAAGGGTAGATGTTGATGAAAATGTTATATATGCTTATGTGTACATTCTGGAAATCTTATACTGTTTGTAGAAAGCATGAGATTTGAGTGTCGTCGTGAAGACCATGTCTTTTTTTTTTGGGGCTGGAGCATGTGAACTATGTGGAGGGTGTTCTTTATGTGACCCGTTGATTGTATTTTCCTGTTCCTTCTAGTGTGATGGAAAGTGTTTAAAGACTCTAGTGTTCATAGCCAGTCATTACTGTGAAAAAGAAATGATACTTTTGTTATATGCATATTGCTTTTCTTATTAATTAATGTTAAATACAGAGTCAAGGAAGCCATCAAAGCAGCGCTCGTCTTTAATTCATCATTAATCTTCGCTATTATACTTCTTTTCAGGAGTACTACATAGGCACGTTATGTTCCACATGTACTGCATGTGTTTTTACATTTTACGTCTACTAAAATAGGTGTTTTATAATTTAGTTTAAAGGGTCTGTGTAAATTTTAATCACTTATTTCGTGCATTACATGGCTACACCCTGTGCTTTAAAAGGTAATATTTAAACTGATGTAGCCTATTTTACCTCCTTTTACTTCCTGGACTTGTCAGCAGGTTTATACTTGAATTCCTCACCTCCATCACTACACACTGTTCGATTCATTTGACTGTAGTTACGGAATAATTTGGAGTAGTTACTGAACAACAATCTGGCTGATTATGGAGATGAATGTGTTTACTTTAGTATCAAACATTTTGTCGACTCTTCTTTATTCTTTTATTCAATAAAAGGCCTATAATGTTACTGGAGACTGTGGAGTTTGGAGAATCCTACTCATGTTCATATGGAATGGTGGGAATAGGGATGGGAATTTATCGAAAGTTTTTAATGCATAATTTGAATTATATTAAAATAACCCGCATGCATACTAAATGGAGGAGACACTTACGGCAAAAAACACTGATATTCTTTTTTTTTTTTTTTTTTTTTGTAACTTTTAACCTGTAAAGTTAGCAGTGTAGTGTGTTTTTTTTTTTTTTATGAATTGTGACAATGGACTCCTTTGTCTTCTTTTATTTGTCCGCTTGTTCTCCTGTATTCTTTCTTTCTTTTTTCTTTTCCTGTTCTATTTATTTAGTAGTAATAATAATAATAATAATAATAATAACCAAAAATAAAAAAATAACATCTTAATATGTACATTTTATATAAACAAACAAATAAAAAAGTAACACTTCTAAACCAAATAACACCTAATATTAAAACAATTAAAGAGACAATAATAAAATAAATAAATAAACATATAAAGACAATGCAATATCAAAGCAAAATGTTTAAGATAGAAATTAAACCCTTGATTATACAACTGTATAAACAAACAAACAAACGAATAAATAAATAAATAGGCACTTATTTACTTTACTAAAATAGGAATTGTCGAATATGTAGAGCTTTATCTAAATCTATATACATTTATACCCCACGAACTTCACATGTGAGGCCTCAAATGAATCTCATGGAGAATTTGCACATGTGGGTTTTAGGCACGTTATGTTCCACATGTACTGCATGTGTTTTTACATTTTACGTCTACTAAAATAGGTGTTTTATAATTTAGTTTAAAGGGTCTGTGTAAATTTTAATCACTTATTTCGTGCATTACATGGCTACACCCTGTGCTTTAAAAGGTAATATTTAAACTGATGTAGCCTATTTTACCTCCTTTTACTTCCTGGACTTGTCAGCAGGTTTATACTTGAATTCCTCACCTCCATCACTACACACTGTTCGATTCATTTGACTGTAGTTATGGAATAATTTGGAGTAGTTACTGAACAACAATCTGGCTGATTATGGAGATGAATGTGTTTACTTTAGTATCAAACATTTTGTCGACTCTTCTTTATTCCTTTATTCAATAAAAGGCCTATAATGTTACTGGAGACTGTGGAGTTTGGAGAATCCTACTCATGTTCATATGGAATGGTGGGAATAGGGATGGGAATTTATCGAAAGTTTTTAATGCATAATTTGAATTATATTAAAATAACCCGCATGCATACTAAATGGAGGAGACACTTACGGCAAAAAACACTGATATTCTTTTTTTTTTTTTTTTTTTTTTTTTTTGTAACTTTTAACCTGTAAAGTTAGCAGTGTAGTGTGTTTTTTTTATGAATTGTGACAATGGACTCCTTTGTCTTCTTTTATTTGTCCGCTTGTTCTCCTGTATTCTTTCTTTCTTTTTTCTTTTCCTGTTCTATTTATTTAGTAGTAATAATGATAATAATAATAACCAAAAATAAAAAAGTAACATCTTAATATGTACATTTTAAATAAACAAACAAATAAAAAAGTAACACTTCTAAAACAAATAACACCTAATATTAAAACAATTAAAGAGACAATAATAAAATAAATAAGTAAACATATAAAAACAATGCAATATCAAAGTTTAAGATAGAAATTAAACCCTTGAATATGTACAGTTTTATATACAACTGTATAAACAAACAAACGAATAAATAAATAAATAGGCACTTATTTACTTTACTAAAATAGGAATTGTCGAATATGTAGAGCTTTATCTAAATCTATATACATTTATACCCCACGAACTTCACATGTGAGGCCTCAAATGAATCTCATGGAGAATTTGCACATGTGGGTTTTAGGCACGTTATGTTCCACATGTACTGCATGTGTTTTTACATTTTACGTCTACTAAAATAGGTGTTTTATAATTTAGTTTAAAGGGTCTGTGTACATTTTAATCATTTGTTTTGTGCATTAAATTGAAACTTACAAAAACATGGTTTTTGATTTTACTATTATTATTATTTTTTTGTCTGTAGTGGAACAAACTGTAATTTAATTATTATTTGGTAAAATCATACATAAAGTGAGGGGAAATAAGTATTTAGACTTTTGGTTATTTTTGTTATTTAATATACATTCAGTGCATATATCCACTGTAAATTTACACACATTATGTCTTTTGACTTACTTACAAATATAAAAAAAACCCAAAATTGGTAGAGATAGAAGTATTCGGACACTATATGCAAAGGTAACTGTGACGAGGAGGAGGGAGGGGCCAGGCTATGAGGATGCGTGCCTGGCACTGTGTTGGCTAATCAGTGGGAGAAAGGGATAAAGGAGAGCCCTCTCCACTGCGGGAGGATCACGGCGATGAGGAAGTGTGGTGCTGGAGCGGTTGCTGGAGGACAGAGGAGTCGCTGCCAGCCGCCTGAAAAGGGCAGGAGTCGCTACCAGCTACATGAAAAGGGGAGGAGCAGCTGCCGTCCACCTGAAAGGGGAGGAGTCACTGCCACCTAACTGAAAAGGGGAGGATTCACTGCCTTCTGCCTGAAAGGGGAAGAGCGGCTGCCTCCGCCTGGGGACGGAGGACCCGCTGTCGTCCGCCGGGAGGAGGAGGTGCGGCTGCCTTCCGCCTGAAAAGGGGAGGAGCCGTAGCCATTCACCAGGAGGCCCAGCACCAGCACCCAGCATTGTGAGGATCGCTTCCCGGCTGGCTGAGGACCAGACAACAGCATGTCTGGGGACTGGGGAACCAGTTTTTTCTTTTTTCTCTCTTCTCTTTCAGGTGGACAGCAGCGACTCCTCCGTCCTCCGGCAACCGCTCCAGCACCACACTTTCTCGGCACAGGGATCCTCCCGCAGCAGCCAGGGCTCTCCGACAGCGCGTCCCTCCTCCCTCCCAGGTTTCGGCACCAATGTAACAATCTTTAAAGACGGGCAAGGAGAAGGCGGGAACCGAGTGAACTGCAACGTAAAGTTTAATAATAAACAAAACTCAAACATAACAGAAACAAACGTAGCACCAATATAAATGTAGCATCAACTCCCCCTCGGCGTCTCCAGCCGCACCTTTATCCCTCTCTCCCACTGACTAGCCAACTCAGTGCCAGGCGTGCATCCTCATAGCCTGGCCCCTCCCTCCTCCTCATCATAGTTACACAAAAATAAATCAAGATACAAATGCTTCTTAGGCAAATTACACTTGATGTCATTATACAAGACATGTTGCCATTGGTTGGGAAGATTTCATGCAACAAGTAGTTATTACGATGAAGGTGAAGGAGCATCTTAAAGTTCTAAGGGACAAAATTATTAAACAACAATCAAGTGGAAGAAGCTACTGACTTTATACATCCCTGTCAGTACAACTGATTTGATAATATACAAGTGGAAAATTCATGAAACCACCACTAATCATCCCTGGACAGACTGATGATAAGGAAGGTAAAAGAGAAGCCAGCAGTTGCTTGAAAAGAGTTACAGGGCAACCTGAAAGCAGCAGGAACAACAGTTACACAGAGAGCAATAAGCAATGACCTACACAGCAATCATTTCCATTCCATACACCTGACGTGTAAAAATCTGCACAATCTCTTATTCTTCTACAACCCTGCTAGTCAAAATAACCACAGCATCTACCACTTTTGGCTACTATACATCCCATTCATATGCAAGTTGCCTATTATCTATAGGCTAACAAATAGATGGATTGGTGGGTGGGGTGAGGAACGGAAGTGGTAATCGCTACATAGCTAGAAATAAGCTGTAGATCCACTTAAATGAGTCAAATCTTGTTGTTGGAATATAGATACCTAGCCTGCACACATCATAAATCATTGCACAATTTTAAAATTAATTATTTTAATAAACAAGTTTGTTGTGCGCTGACATGAGCCTAGATATAATAGTTTTCTATAAATGCCCAGTATGTATCGCTATTACCCCAATACTGTGCTAATATATTCAGTCCAGTCCAGTCAGTTAGGAAGTATGGTAGAGAGTGGGCAGAGAATAGAGACACTAGGAAATAAGACATGTACTTGTCACGATATTGAAATATAGTCTGAGCTTGAGTGTCTTTATTTAACAGGTTTAAATTTAAGTTAGCTATTTATTTAATATTTAGCTGATAGGTGGCTCAGTGGTTAAGACTCTGGGTTCCTGATCAGAAGGTTGTGGGTTCAAGCTGCCTCTGTTGGGCCCTTGAGCACGGCCCTTAACCCTGTCAGCTCAACAGGTGCCACATCATGGCTGACCCTGCACTCTGACATCAACTCCCTAACAAACTGGGATATGCAAAGAAAGCAATTTCACTGTGCTGTAATGGAGATGTGACAAATAAAGGCTTTGTCTTCTTTGTCAAATAATGCTGGGGGCGGGAGTAAAAAAGTAATTCAAATCTTATTCAACTCCAACTATTTAATCCTTAGAGTCCTAATCTTGCCAAACTTTGACAAATCCTACCTAATGCATATTTAAAGAAAAAAAGAAAAGCTTTGTAAAACTGTGGACGTGGAGAGATCTTTAATTTTAGAGATTCTTTCGCTCAATTTAAAACTGAATTTTAAACTGAAATTAATGCTTAAAACTTAAAGAATATACTATTCAGAAAAAAGAGTAAAATATATATTTTTTAAATTTGCTGTATTGACAAAAAAAAAAACAATTTGTTTGTTTGTTTATTGGCTTGTACATTTTATACAGTTTAAATGAAATTAAAGACAATTGTATCTGCATTCATATATCAAGATGATTATTTTGTAATTTCTCACAGTATGTTTTTAACATGTTTTACTGCCAAAAATGTAAATACTGTTTAAAAAAAGTGTCGAACTGTCAGAAACTGTAGTCTCTTTCAGAGTACACAAAACTGCTGTACGAATCATAAAACTTTCCTGAGAAGACATCAGTTAGGCATCTGTGCAAACTGATGGTCAGTTTATTATCTGGAGAGTAAAGGCTGTTAATGTCAGAGCGAATGTGCAGCGACTGTATGATTACATTCAGCATTTCATTACAGGAATTTCAAAATTGCATTGTGTGCGTAAAAAATGATCAGTTTTAGCAAAACATTTTCTTAAAATTGTCATTTAAAGCTAAATGTCTACAATAATACACTAATCTCTATAAAAATAGAAGAACAAGAAGAAGAAGAAAAAGACTTAAAATGTCTACTACTGATGTATTTTTCAGCAATCGGCTAAAGTGCGGATTCTCTGGCGAGGCAGAAAGAAACGATTTTTCAAAACTCCTGGACTGACATCTGCAGCGCCCAGAAGAGCTGCACATCTTCATCTTCACTTTCATGCTGTAAGAACAACACAACACATCTTAGTATGTATAGACATTAATTTATCAATTATAATTAATGCTGTGCTATTATAGGAAAATAATCAATGTCGGGTTGGTGTGATAAAGCGAAGTTAATATTACCAACACAGAGATGATTATTTCCATGTAACAGCACAACCTGAACTGTTTTATTCCTCTTATACCACAGCAATCTTTCAATATATTAAAGAATGAAATGTCACCTTTATAGTTACATTTAAAACAAGTTCGTTCCTGTTCGCACTTAAGTTATAGGAGTTACAAACTGTCCTTTCCTTACCAGCCTCTCTTTTTTTCTCTCTCGTTTTTTGAAGTTATTAAGACAAAAAACACAACATTTTACTGAAAAACCACAAAGCGTAAACTCCTCTTTAATGAAGATGTCAGAAAATTTAAATCGCTGACGCTGGAGACAAATTGATGTCTTGGGGCTGCAGTTGCCACGAGCAGTTTTGCACTCAGGTCTCCATCAGTGGACAGTGGATAGGTTTAACAAACCAGACTTCACAAGAAAACTGTAACGAATTTACTGGATGCACAATTGCACTATTTGTCCATGCAGTACACAGTTATAGAAGGGATTTATTTATAATCGCACTATCTGTTATCACCCAGATGAGGATGGGTTCCCTTCTGAGTCTGGTTCCTCTCAAGGTTTCTTCCTCATGATGTCTCAGGGAGTTTTTCCTTGCCACTGTCGCCTCTTGCCTTGCTCATTAGGGATAAATTCACATATTTACAACTTATTTTGGTTTAATTTAATTTGAATGTATTTATTTCTGTAAAGCTGCTTTGTGACAGTGTCCATTGTTAAAAGTGCTATACAAATAAAATTGAATTGAATTGAATTGAGACTCCTTTTCCACTGTTAGAACGAGCGCATCAGTAGAAACCTGTGACGTGTCAGAATCAAGAATCCAAAGCTGTGGTATAAGGTGTATTATTGCTGAAGTTATAGCTGGTTAATCTCAACTAATGTCAAAGTAATGCTACACAGGGGAACCTGGTACAAATAAATTGCTATAAAAACTAAAGTGGTGCAGTAATGCAGCAGGGTTTTCTTCTCCTTCTACCTCTCAGGGTTTCCACCCCACAATAGTGAGAACTGGAGGAGAGCTGAAATGAAATAAATGGACTGCTTTGTGATTTTAAAAAGGCGTGCGATAATTTACCATGTAGCTGGTGTAGCTGAAGCAGTGTCTCAGCGCCAAATGGCCAATAAAGTTACGGCTGGTGTAGTTGGGGTTCCCCCACGGCATACACACGCAGATTGGACACACCTTCAAATAGAGTGAGGTTCATTTAATCATTCACTGTTACATATATATACATATATATATACACACATAAGATATAGTTGCACTACAGTGTAAACTTTACCTGCTACAAGCTGAAATGTTGTTTACAGTTTGTCTCTTTGGTAGAAATAGCACTTATCAATTAGAGACCATTGATAAATATGGAGGAAATATTAGAGGTAATTAGTTTAAAAGAATATCTCTGAGAGAAAGATTTCTAGATAAATCAGTTTAGTTGAAGATTTCTAGATAAATCAGTTTAATGGAAGATCTCTAGATAAATCAGTGTAGTGGACGATTTCTAGATAAATCAGTTTAATGGAAGATTTCTAGATAAATCAGTGTAGTGGACGATTTCTAGATAAATCAGTTTAATGGACAATTTCTAGATAAATCAGTTTAATGAACGATTTCTAGATAAATCAGTTTAATGGATGATTTCTAGATAAATCAGTTTAATGGAAGATCTCTAGATAAATTAGTTTAGTTGAAGATCTCTAGATAAATCAGTGTAGTGGACGATTTCTAGATAAATCAGTTTAATGGAAGATTTCTAGATAAATCAGTTTAATGGAAGATCTCTTGATAATTCAGTGTAGTGGAAGATCTCTAGATAAATTAGTTTAGTGGAAGATTTCTAGATAAATCAGTTTAATGGAAGATCTCTTGATAATTCAGTGTAGTGGAAGATCTCTAAATACATTAGTTTGGTGAAAGATCTACGAGAAAACTGCTCTGGTGAAAGTTTGATGCTGTGGATCTTACGATTGGAGTGTTATCTTGATGATGTTGGCGAACACAGTGCTCCACCAGGGCCGTGTCACTGAGGTCCATGAGTGAGCAGTAAGGACAAGCATACACTCTCCCTGCACTGGACACACACATGCACAAAACCAATCAGAAGCACAACATGCATATAGGCTTATTTGTATGTTTTCCGTTAGTCCTATACTGTATATAAGAGGTTCTCCCAGCCTAGGAGTCTGTGAAGCACAGCCAGGGGGTCTGTAATTTCTGTTTTTACTTTGCTACACTGGTGAAAATCACAGTTCACCATTATTAAAATTATAATAGTTATTATTGAGTTTTTATACTTATTCGCCTGTTTGACTGGTCACTTGAATTGAATGGCTTTAATTCAAACCTTAAACACTCAAAAACAAGTTCATCTATAAATTCTGTTAAAGTGAACCTATTATGTTCTGTCCATTGAAAGTTTAGAAATAAAAAGATGCAAAAAATATTATTACATTTAAAATAATGAGCCTTATATTTGAATAGTTTTAATTTTTTTAAGTGAAGGGCCTGTGAAATTTATTTTATATTTAAAATGGTCCCTAGCTGCAAAAAGTTTGAGACCGCTGCTGTATACAATCCAGTGTTTATTTATTGTAATAATAACTGCATTATTTATTGTAGTTTCTTCTAAGAAGTCTCTCGAAAAAGCAAACCTCAGGACTAGACAACTGAAAAAAAAAAAGAAAAAAAAAAAAAAAAAAAAAAAAAGTTGGTATTGTGATATCAAAAGGCCATAATACTTCATACTGCAGACTTTTTAAATGCATGTAATATTTTAATTAAAAAAAAAGATAAGATAAGAAATCTTCCTCATTATACTTGTGTACAATGATGTCAATAAAATAAAATCAAACAACATTGTAAACTTTATACACCAGACTTGACTTGCTCAAACAGTGGAGTTCAAAAGTCTCAGAGCACTAGTGAAAATGCTTCTCTTTGACACATTCCTTCCTAATTTAATACAATATTTTCAATCAATTATTTCTATTATGAGCAACAACTTGTATGAAAAGTAGAATCTTAGAAATACTGGCATAAATTGCAGGATTTCTTTGAAAGTATTTGGTTTGTTCCTCTTTTGCTTTAATGATAGCGTGAACTCAAGCTCGAGCAAGTTTGCGTAAAACCTGACTATCCATGTTAGACCAGATCCTCGGAGCATCATCTCACGCACACACACACACACACACACACACACACACTACAACTACTACTCAAAAGTGCATGTGTACAATATGTAGCTTGCTACAGCATGCTTACATGGAAGGGATAAGACTTAAGGACTTAACGTGACATTTAAATCATGACCCAGAAATAATGTTCCTTTCGTTGTTTAAAATTCCAAAGCATTCTGTTTATTTCCAACATCACAGATTTTCAAAGTAGGCTCAGCCTTTTGTACCCCACTGCATATAATATAAAGATATCAAAGTATGAAATCTCTGTAATTACAGTGTGTGAGATAATCAGTAACAAACACAGATAAGATGACGGCAGGGCCAGTAAACACAGATGGGAAGTTTGCACCATGTCTATGTTAATGATCATTTTCATTGTCCGTCAATTTGCCTCTTTTTGTGAAAGTAGGTGGCTCTTGGCCACCATTGGGGACAAAAAGTACCAGACTCTCTAGCGAAAACTAGAGACAGACTAGGCCTTAATCTTACTTTTAGAAACATTATCTAACAACATCTGGTATACCTGTACCCAGTGATGGCTGGTGAGACAACAAAACACTGAGTAAGTTTTTATTGATGGTATAGTAATAATGTGGGGCAAAAACAATAGACACACAAACAAAACACACACACACTTGAAGACAGACGGCTACATTCATGATTTCTAATTTTTTAAGTGTTTCAGCTCTATAATGCTCTACTGGCTTCATGTTTCCTTTGAATACCAAACAGAAAATTTTTAACCCTTTCATGCAAACCAAGAAGACCTAACCATACGGTTGTCACACCTTTTGTGTAATTAGTATGTAGATTAGATAATATGTGTTTAGTCTATGCACTCTTAGGTTCTCTTAAGGCTACAGTTGAGGTCAAAAGTTTACATCCGCCTTTCAGAATCTGCAAAATGTTTATTATTTTACCAAAATAGGAGGGATCATACAAAATGCAGGTTATTGTTTATTTAGTGCTGACCTGAATAAGAGATTTCACATAAAAGATGTTTACATATAGTCCACAAGAGAAAATAATCGTTGAATTTATAAAAATGACCCCGTTCAAAAGTTTACATCCCCTTGATTCTTAATACTGTGTTGTTACCTGAATGATCCACAGCTGTGTTTTTTTGTTTACTGATAGTTGTTCATGAGTCCCTTGTTTGTCCTGAACAGTTAAACTGCCTGCTGTTCTTCAGAAAAATCCTTCAGCTCCCACAAATTATTTGGTTTTCCAGCATTTTTTGTGTATTTGAACCCTTTCCAACAATGACTGTATGATTTTGAGATCCATCTTTTCACACTGAGGACAACTGAGGGACTCATATGCAACTATTACAGAAGGTTCAAACGCTCACTGATGCTCCAGAAGGAAAAAAACATGCATTAAGAGCCGGGGGGTGAAAACTAAATGAAAAAATACGATATTTAGGCAAAATAAGAAAAATGTACACATCTCCATTCTGTTCAAAATGTACAGTAATTGTTGGAAAGGGTTCAAATACAATGACTGTACATTTTGAACAGAATGGAGATGTGTACATTTTTCTTATTTTGCCTAAATATCGTATTTTTTCATTTAGTACTGCCCTTCAGAGGCTACAGAAGATAGTTACATGTTTCCCAGAAGACAAAATAAGTTAAATTTACCCTGATCTTCAAATTCAAAAAGTTTTCACCCCCCGGCTCTTAATGCATGTTTTTTTCCTTCTGGAGCATCAGTGAGCATTCGAACCTTCTGTAATAGTTGCATATGAGTCCCTCAGTTGTCCTCAGTGTGAAAAGATGGATCTCAAAATCATACAGTCATTGTTGGAAAGGGTTCAAATACACAAAAATGCTGGAAAACCAAAGAATTTGTGGGACCTGAAGGATTTTTCTGAAGAACAGCAGGCAGTTTAACTGTTCAGGACAAACAAGGGACTCAGGAACAACTATCAGTAAACAAAAAAACACAGCTGTGGATCATTCAGGTAACAACACAGTATTAAGAATCAAGGGGATGTAAACTTTTGAACGGGGTCATTTTTATAAATTCAACGATTATTTTCTCTTGTGGACTATATGTAAACATCTTTTATGTGAAATATCTTATTCAGGTCAGCACTGAATAAACAATAACATGCATTTTGTATGATCGCTCTTATTTTGGTAAAATAATAAACATTTTGCAGATTCTGAAAGGGGGATGTAAACTTTTGACCTTAACTGTATATTCACATGTCGATGGCATGGTGATGGAGTTTAAAAGTCTTCACATACCTGTTAGAGGGTGTAGGAATGGGGATGTTGGGGTTAAATACACTGCTTTGTGGTAAGTTAGGAGTTTGGGTAGGAAGTGATACTGTGGCTTCAGTAATAGGACCAAATTCCTCAATATACTTCTTGCAGGTTCTGTAGTGGAGCCTCATCTTGCTGAGAAATTTCTGTAAAGATAAAGACAAAACGTGAATCATATATAAACTCCTCTTTTTTATACATGTGAATATTGATGTACAGTTGTTTGGTCACACAACCTGGATAAACAACACACAAATTTGTCTTTTCAGATTCCCTTTACATAAAGTCACATTTATGCCATCTACTTAGCGAGGACATGTTCATGTTGTGGTCACGTGATTGTGTTGATGGAAGTGAAACAAGTGGAGAGAAGCCACAGGACTTTCCCAGTGATGATGATGATGTTTAGCAAATAAATCAGTCTTTACAGTAAGAGAAACAGCGCTACCTTCTGGACAATTTATGAAATACAGCACAGAACAGAGACTTGCAATTCTCCCTCACAATTAACTCATAACACATTGTTTAGTCTAATTTTTTTTTTTTTTTTGCAGTAAATTTTAAACGGAGACAATGCGAAGTCAAATCTGAGGCTTTTTTACTTGGTTAGTTTGTGTTGCTTGTGATATTGTGTACGATTCACCAGTAATCATTTAAAAGTAATATTCCATCGAAATGCAATGCCTTGAATGTCTTATGAATTTTTGTTGTTTTCCCATGTCACCTTAAATAATTTCCTTTATTATTTTCCAGTAACAGCACATCCGGGAGTGTTTTTTTTTTCTCTTTTTTCCCTCTCTTGAAGTTAAGGAGACAAAAAAACACAGCTTGCTTTGTTATCGAGAAACCACAAAGTGTAAACTTCTCAGTCCTGAAGATGTCTGAAGACTTATATTTACAGCTTTTCCACTGTTACAAAGCACTGGCACTGGAGACTCCTTCCATAAATGTTAAACAAAAGTGTCCTTACAGAAATCATCACCATATCAACAGTTACACACATTTTTACTTGTTAAAGATTTGGATTCAATTATGTAGTGGATTGTCTGCCGTACAAGTCCCTGTGAATGAGCTGTTACTATAGAAACAATAACGTATTAGAACAAGCGCATTAATATAAAGCTGTGATTTGCAGCTGGAGTACTGTCAGAGCTGCTGTTATAGAAAATGAATGAACACCTTCTGACCAATCAGAATCCAGAATGTAACATTTCTGTAGTTTAATAATCATAATATGGTCTAGCACATGGCATGTTAAACAATCCAATCAGATCTTGATGTTTGACCTTAAATACATTCTTATATCTATAGAAGATATTGACCTCTTTTCCACATGATCTGCATTTGCCCTTCTTCTCTCTCATCCTCTGCTGGATGTCTGTGGCTCTGTGCTCTCTCTCGGACACAGGGCTTCTGCACAGCGGACACTGAGGGCCCTGACTTCTCACCGCCATCTGAAAACAGCTCCTACAGAACCTGGTGACGAAAAACCCCTCGAGTGAGTACCATTTCTAAAAATTCTCCTTCTTGTACTATTGAAGTTTAGTCCAAACCAGGACCATTGGTTTGAACTTCCACTCACACATGGTGGCAGTTCTTGGTGCGGATGGGCATTTTCAAAACCTCCTGACAGATGGGGCAGTCGTAGTCCTCCTCCGTGTCTTCGGCTACATCTGCCATCGGAGATGCTTCGCTCGAGTCCGTGTTTAATCCTGATGAGTTTCCCATTTATTCAGATTCCTGTTAAGGGCAAACACAGAGGGTCTGAGTAACTCAGGCGTATATTCAGTTCAACTCAATAGTATTTCCATAGCACTTTTAACAATAGACATTGTCACAAAGCAGCTTTACAGAAATCCAGCTGTAGGAAAAACTCCTTGTATATTCGTATTAAACCACTGCAACACTGAGATGTTGTGTGAAAATGATCAATGGATGCAAAGAAATAGTAACTTAGCCAAATAAACCAAATGTGACTTTAGATAAGATTTCAGGTCCACATCTGCAACAGTATAACTGCCTACTCGTCTAAGAAAACCTGAGAAAACAAAACAAAACAAAAAACCTGCATATTTATAATATATGTGAAAATGTACTACATTTTTTGGGGAAGAAGTACAAAAAATGACATTAAAGTAAAATTATTAGCCTTAGGGTATTCTTAGACCATAGCTTTTATATTTAAATCAAATCATTCCTTTTTAAAAATGAAAAAGGAAATGATTTTACCTGCAAGTAGAGAAATTTGAGATTTTCCAAACATGATCCCGCAGTTTTTAACTGTTAACTACTATAACTATAAGGTTAAGATTAGGATTAAGGGGTGAGGCTAGCATTTGTACCTTGTCATATGACTTAATTTGTATCCACAACATTAAATCTCACTTACAAATTTTGTACGTTGTCTTCAATAGATATATAAATTTTTATTCATTACAGTAACTTTAATGTGTGACAGTAGCAGCTCAACCATAGGGGGCATATACAGTATATCAGCCATTCAACATGTTAATTTGAATTAATTAACTCTTTTGAGTGACCAACGAGTCTGATGTTCCATTTAGGGCTGTGCTATATGGCGATATATACTGTAGGATAGAACAATGTCTATCGATAGATATTGTCTATTTTGCCAATGTTGCAAAAGCCACTTTTTGGCAGTTGAGTTACGTCAGTAACATCAGAGCTAGATGCTTCTAGCAGTGTGCTGTAACAAAGAGATGAGGAACTTGTATATAAAAAGGGAGGTACTTCTGTCATTTGGACATGGTTTGGGTATAAAAGATCCAACACTGACCAGTTATTTTGTATAGATAAATTTTTTCATCAATTTTAGAGAAACTGTAATATATCACAATATATACGTTATGGAAATATTCATATCCTGGATGTATTTATTGATAGAGACTTCAAAGCACTTCTGTAAGGGCCGTAAATGTAAATGTAAATGCAAATCCATATCCATATCGTGATATATGATTATGTTCATGTCGCACAGCCCTAGTTCCTAAATCGTGCATAATCATGTTAGAATGAGCTCACTGCATGATTTAGATCCATAGAGTTATTATTGCACCTAGTGGTCAAAAATGATAGCTGCAACAAGCGCTAATAAAGGCCCCTGGGGCAGGAATCACGTTCCCCCATGCTCAGTGGACGGGGCAGTTCATGGGGTTGCCAGGTTAGTTTAAAAATACTCAGCAGCCTCCAAGATCTGGTTTTATCTCAAAAAAATTGAATTCACCAATAAATTTCTGCCAAACAAAGGGAAAGTGTAAGTGCAGACAGCGTGTCTATGATATACAGAATCATTTCTTTTGTAAGATATATTTCAAAGGTTAAAGAGGCAAAGGGGGATTATGGAGTGGATAATGTTCTGTACATCAGAAATGCCTACACACCATGGTGACCTTGTTTCCCACACAAAGGCTAAGAAAAAGAAAAAAAAATTTTTTTTTTTTCTTTTCTAATGGCAAATTTCTTGGGGCTAGTTTCAGGTCTTTTGTGTGGTTTTTAAATATAGTTGGTTGGAAATTCTGCTGAAAGTTGGAAACTTAGAAATGGCAGTTGAACAAATACGTCTAAACCAACTAAAATCAAGCTGCTAGACTCAACTGCATATTACAGGGTTCATCTAAAAATTCATTAAATAAAGATGATTGATGGTTAACATATTAACATGCACAGAAACATGATTTTACCTGCATCTGGTTAAAATGATAGATTTGTGTGTAACAAGTACACAAATGAAAAAATAAGGAAGTAGAAGGTGTATATTTTATGCAAGCATACCTGAGTAAGAGTACAAGAATTTTCAGTTGTGCTCTGACAAAGGTTTGTTAATTATAACACCAAGTACAATTAGTTAAGTACTTTCCACTGCTGAAACTATGGTCATGTGACCTGACGTATACTGCCTCGAGACAAAAACAAAAGCACTTTGGAATCCATTGGGTTTCTTCTGCATCCAATTACTGTTTTTCACACACACATAACTGTATTATCCTTGTGAAGACCTTCCTTTGATATAATGACTAATGCTGCTAATGTTATGCTACACCTAAATCTAACCCTAACCTTAACCGCAGTAACCCAAAGCACTCATTTTGTCTTTTTTTTAATTTATTTTTTTTTTTTTAAATAAAAGCTGCAGGGTGTTCTTTTTTTGTAATAAAAAACACACTTATTTTGTCTCGTGGGGGCCAGTCAAAAGTTCCCATGTATAAAACTGTCAGATATTCCTATCTGACACACACACACACACACATACACATACATACACATACACACACATATGCTTCTGCTTTTTGTAAATCATACATGCTAAATCCTTAGTTTAGTTCAAAGGTTGATGATATTCAATACCAATAATTCAAAAAATAAATAAATAACTAAATAAATAAAAGAAAAAAGGAAAAAAAACACAGCTTGGCAACATAGTTTTGCTAGCCTGTACTTTTTCAAGACAGCACACTTCCTCATTCAATCAAAAAAGCACCTTGATGTTTAGAACAAGAGAAGAGAAGAGAAGAGGATGTTGGCTTTACTTCAGGCACTAAACTCAAAACAAGCTTCACAAATGTGTAAGAAAAACATGCAGATATTGAAAAGCTGATAGATAAATCTAATCTCTAATTCACATTGCATAAATTAAAGTAATCTTATTACTTACATGACCACATGACTTACTAATATAGTCTCAAATTTCTGATTATCTCTGATATTTCACCATTTTCTTCTTCTACACTACATGTTCATGTTCTAGATGTTATAGTAATCATTATATTTGATGGTATACATATAACCTTGCACGATTTCCTGCACACTTCCTCATCACAACTTTATAAAAACACTGCAGGCTCATCTCAGTAATACAAATCCATTTTCACTGCACACGCCTGATTACACAGTAAAGTAACCGTAAGGTGTAAATGATAACACTTACAGTGAGTGTTGGCTCTCAGAGACCAGCCTCTGGAATGCACGCTTTAAAGATCCTTCTGTGTGTTTGTGAGAGAAGTTCTCAGTCTGTGCTTCAGTTTCACTTTCTCTCTCGGGGTTTCTAGCAGTGGAAAACACCGAACTGTTGACGCTCACGGCCCACGACTATGCAGGAAGTGCTGGTTTTTCCAATGATCCTGTTTTAATATCCTGTTAGACGTCCTCTTTTTTTTTCTCCCTACATGTAATGTAATATTCTACGAGAAATGTTGGAGTTTGATATCTCAGAACATCACAATAAAGCTAGCTGACATGTTACACGATCATCCATCATGCAGTGCTCTAATGGAGGAGAGGTAGAGAATTTAAAAGCTAGACATAATTAAAGTGCTGTTTGTTGTTTCTTTGCCATTACAGAGCTTCACTGGGTTTGTGTATAGGCATCATTATGCCTTTATGCATCAATATTATTAAAATGATCAGAATTTTCAGTACGTATTGAACTTTGAAGGTTAAGTTGTAATGTTAGAAAAACAACGTTCCTGAAATGCTGTATAAACATTTGATGTAAAAATGGTTTTGGACAGTAATGAAGTACATGTAATTTATTACTGTACTTAAGTACTTTTTTCAGGTACAGGTACTTTATTAAAGTATTTCCATTGTTGCAGACTTTATACTATTCCTTCACTACAATTTGGAGCAAAATAACTTCAGACTGTATACTTTTACTCCAATACTTTCTGCAGCATGTATTGCGTCATTGCTTATCACTCTGAAATATAAGAAAAGTGGATTGGTTATAAATATCTGAATACGACACACTTTTAAATTGGAGCAAACCGATCACAATGGCCGAAAAAGCTAGCTTCCTATTTACAGCGGTATCCGATGACATGCCACTCAAATGTGTTCTTTAAACAAACAAACAAACAAACAAATTTTATAAAGAATACTCACAGAGATGAACACAGAGATGCATTGTACAGCTAATTTGAATGTTTCATCTTATAGATGATTATTTATTTATTTTTTAAATAGCAGATTTCAGTAGGAATGTGTCTTTGGATGCAGCTATAAACAGACAAAAAACAAATCAGGAATATTTTAGGAATTTCACAAGTCTGGCACAATCTTTTTTTTTTTTTTTTTAGCTCAGAATGCTTTTTAGACCCAAGTTTGCACGAGTAGCCTACTTGAATAAGACGATAATTTATTGACAGGTCTCATTTTGGTCTGAAGTCAGAGAGGTCTCTTGAAAACTGATCATCAAAATAATGTATGTTAAGCAACTCAAAATGTTTAATTTTGACACTGAAGTACAGTAAAAAGTACTTTATCTCAAGTGTAACTTCTACTGTTACTTGAGCAGCATGTTACTAAAGGCAACTCTACTTTCACTCAAGTATAAAGTTCTTGTACTTCGTCCACTACTGTATATAAATCTGAAGAAGAAGCCAGGGAGTAACTGCAGTGATTATTGTAGATGTAGTAAGTTAGTAAGTAAGTTAAACTAAGTATACTAAGTTGTGAACGCAAGTACCAATGGTGTGTTCAGACATGTAAAAGGAAAAAGTTCAATAGGGCCAGTATTAAAAAGAGAGCTCACTTTACTTACTTGCACCATGAATTTCAAAAACAGTGTTGTCAAGACTTTTATCATTTTAACCTCCATCCACAGCCATGAATATTTAGTCCTCGATGAACTATATATGAACACACCTGGTGTATGCGTTCCTTGATGAATGATATGTTTTTGTATAAAGTCAAACAATGCATCACAGAAAAACATCTCAGTCTTGAGGTAACTGTTTTGTTAAGGTTGTGAATTTACATAAATCATGTTTTGTGAAATAGCTGCAATGTAACACTGAGCTCGCATCCAGTCACTGGGTAAGACAACATGATTCTGCACCAGATAAAAAAAATCATGAAAAGATTCTGCACCAGATAAAAAAAATCATGAAAAGATTCTGCACCAGATAAAAAAACCAGTCACACAACATGTGAACAGGGCTTTGCTTTTTTTTAAAGAATTAAAACTGACTTCACGTGAAATGCTTTGCTTTTCACTTTCAGCAGTGCATTGCAACAGTGCTACACTGAAATGCAGTCACTGTCCAATCACAGCCCTAAGCCATATTTGAGGGTATGGTTATTTCTTCTTTCCTACTGTATTGATTGTTGAACCCTTAATCATCAAACCTTTTAGAATTACAAGTAAAATCTTATCAAATTTCTTAGACTTATGTATGTTCAGTGAGGAGTAGGATCAACATGTATCAATGAAATTCCTAACGTGTACAGACAGTTCTGTGATAAAGTCCATGCTTCCTCTTGATGGTTAGTATGAGCTTGAGATAGTCCTGACATGCTAAGACAGATATTTTTTGTAAGTTACTGTGCAAAAACTCAACTACTGCTAGAACACAGAATGTGATTTCCCCCCTTTTTCTAAACCATAAAATCATGCTCAAACATAATAAAATAAATATATAAAATATATAAATATATAAAATATATTGTAACATACTACTAATCCCATTCAATTAAACTATTACATCATCGTATTAAATCATACAGAAGTAAACACTTATTAAAATAACCTGGACATGTACCTGTAATTAAAAAGAGACAATTTGGTTTCCATATTTTAATATCTAAAAAAAGAAATGTAGACATTACCAAATGACAGTAAGACAATAAACTGATAATATACAGTAAGTATATTGTGCTATCAGAAACCTGAAAAATGAGAAAGTATAGCATCTAAAAGGTGTACAGTGAGAATCCATCAATTTGATTGATTTCTCATGTTAGGTACAGTCAGGCCCATAAGTATTTGAACAGTTAGACAATTTTTGTAATTTTGCCTCTGTACACCACCACAGTGCATTTGAAATGAAGCAATCAAGATGCAGTTGAATTATAGACTTTCAATCAAGGGGTTTAACAAAAATATTGCATTAACCATTTAGGAATTACATATAAACCTACCAAACACACCTACATGACATATGTGATTTATAAAAAGTCCAATGATTATTTTTACCCAGTAGGTGTCCCTAATGACAAGCTTTTTCAGAAAGTTTTCTGGTAGTTCAAGCTTTTTATTTTACATATATTCCTTCATACTGTCTGTATTTGTTCTACAGGAACTACTTGCATCTGGTCAGCATTCAGCGCATCAGAATACAGAAAACAACCACATGCCTGTGTTTCCTGAGGTTATATATAACAGTGATTCTCAAACTTTTCATAGCCAGGGATGCCTTTAACTGCAAAATAAATCCCCCAGATCCCCACAATGCAGATTTACTGTACATTATATGACCAAAAGTATGTGGACACCTGATCATCACACCCATATGTGGTGTGTGAAGGTTGGAGTGGAGGAACTCGAGTGTCCTGCACAGAGTCCTGACCTCAACCCCACTGAACACCTTTGGGATGAACTGGAACACCGACTGAACCCCAGACCTCCTCACCAACATCAGCACCTGACCTCACTAATGCTCTTGTAGCTGAATGATCACAAATCCCCACAGCCACGCTTCAACATCTAGTGGAAAGCCTTCGCAGAAGAGTTGAGGTTATTATAGCCGTAAAGGGGAGGACCATCTCCATATTAATGCCCTTGGTTTTGGAATGGGATGCCCAACAAGCTCATAGAAGTGTCCACATGCTCAGGTGTCCACATACTTTTGGCCATATAGTGTATTTCCTGAATATTATTTAAATGTGAACAATCATATTTTGGCCATTTATTAGAACTATGGCGTTCTTTATTTCTGAACTCTCTACTGATATAATACATTGGGTGAAAAAAAAAAATCACAAAACACGTTAGTTACAACTGAATTAAATGAATAAATGGACTGGTTACACTTCATGGAGCCCTGGGATTCCAACTTTGAGAACCATCGTTAAACTATAACACTCAAAAAGTCGTAAAAAGCAGTCGTGGCCTAATGGATAGAGAGTCGGACTTGCAACCCGAAGGTGAACCTGAAGGTTGTGGGTTCGAGTCTCGGGTCCGGCAGGGATTGTAGGTGGGGGGAGTGAATGACCAGCGCTCTCTCCCACCCTTAATACCACGACTGAGGTGAGACCCTTGAGCAAGGCACCGAACCCCCAACTGCTCCCCGGGCGCCGCAGCAAAAAAGGCTGCCCACTGCTCCGGGTGTGTGTTCACAGTGTGTGTGTGTTCGCTACTGTGTGTGTGTGCACTTGGATGGGTTAAATGCAGAGCACAAATTCCGAGTATGGGTCACCATACTTGGCCACAAGTCACTTCACTTCAAATTTGTTACACTAAGTTGTGAATAGCACAGTGATCACCTGTAAGGAATTTCCTGAAACACCTTTGAATTTCCAAAAACTCTTAACGTAACCTTAATGTTAAAACATTAAGTAAAATCTTAATGTAAATATTACCCAAGACACCACGGGAAGGAAACGGAAATAAAGTGTGTAAGTGTTGCTAACACTTCAGTTTCACTTTTAGAAATACTATAAACAACTGTAACTGTGAAAAATTGCGGTCTTTTGCTTTAAATTTAAACATTTTGGCAACACAATTATCAGAACATATATGATCCTACAATTTTAAAAAATATAGGACCACTTAGGGTTCTTCAGTTGTCCCGCTGAGGAGACCCTTAACGTTTTAGGGTAGAACCCTACAACAAAATTGTAGGTAGGATTCTTAGTAATATTCCTGTTTTGGAAGCTAGAAAAACCCTTCATTATCCAACGAAGCCTTAAAGAACCATTGAAGAACTCTTTTTTTTTTTTTTTTCTAAGAGTGTATGTATTAACTGGTTAAGCTTGTCATTTACAAACTCCATTTCACTGAAAATTATTTTTATTCTCAATATCTAGAACCTGTCAGGTGCTTCAAATTTAGCTATCCTGATCTTAGAAAAAAGAAAACAGGGGTTAAAGGGTCCTTTAAGGCTTCGTTAGACAACCAAGGACTCTATAGCTCCTAAAAGTGTTCCAGTTGGAACCCTTTCTCAGAAACGATCAGTTCAATGATGTTCATAATACAAAAAAAAAAAACAAAACAAAAAAAAAACCTGAAACATTGTAAATATACAATAGATTGAAGAAGATTCTGCATATATATTCTATAATTTTAAAGCCTTACACAAACAAATGTATTTAAAATAATCAACCATCTTTTTTCTTTTCTTTTGATTTGAAAATAATAAAATGACTTTTGCTGCAGATTTGCTGTGTTGCTTTCCATTTTTCAGTAAAATAATTTTATACAATTCATTTTATTCATGCAATGCAGTGCTATACTGAAGTTTTTTTTTTAATTATTTGATCTGAAAGTACAGAACTATGAAAACTAGGTCTGTTTTTGAGAAATCATCAAACAATAGTTTTTTTGAAACGCAAAAAAATAATGAATTGTGTAAAAATGTGGAAACCTCCTCCCAAAAAAAAAAAAAAAGATTCAAATACATTCAAAAGTATGAAAATTAAAACAGAAATAAAATGAAGACATAGAAAAATAATAATAACCTCCACTGCTATTATCACTTGTGTGTATAAAACCTTCACCTGGACTACAACTCGTTGTTAAATCAGGCTCAGAGCACTGGCATTCAGAAGAACAGTGTAGTCTTGAGACTTGTGCAGTAGTTCGATAAGCACATCTGCTTTAACGGAGTGCTCCAGGGCTCGACACAGTTTTCCCACCGTACAGCCTTGAAGACCTTCCTTCATCTTCCAGCGCTCCAGCATCTGGTGGACCTTCTCAGCCAGGCCATCACGTGCATAGTCATGTTCGATGGCGTCAATCTCCACCTCGGTGAGGCCCAGCTTTCTGGCGCAGGCTTTCCATTTCCCGCCTACGTTCTTTCGGACCAGCTCCAGATGTTCATCACTTACGCTGTGGAACTCTGCACGAGAACAATACACACATTAATGTGGTGTTATCACTGCCGTACGTGCAGCATGTGGGTTGTGGATCCACCCTTATTATCCATTTTAACGTTTACTGTAATATGTTAATTGTAAAATTGGTATACGAGGTTTCACAAGGTTGTATAACAGGAACATTAGTATAGTTATCTCATTATCTCAAATTTTGTGAAGAATCCAGTTATAAAGCTCAAATAAACTGTCAGAAATCAGAAATGAGAAATCATAAAAAACAAGATGAATGTATGTGAAAGAGGCTCACCATAGTTCATTAGTAGCTCTTTATACTTTGTGTTGGAGGACGACGTGCTGGACTGAGAGCTGAGAGAGGAGCTGTCCATACTGCGGAAGTGCATGGTGTTGTTGTTCCCGATCTGAATCCCACTGGCTTGACTGATGTACAGTGATCCACCTAAAACATGACATCAAGAAAAAATGTGATGCTCATGTCAGATGAAAGATTTTAATGCAAAATGCTTTTGATAGAGGTCAGACACTAAAGTACTAAAATAACTAGTGAGCTGAAATGATAAAGGGATATATAGATAATATACTGATATAGTATACTGTATGTACTTATATAGATATTACTTTCCTTATCTCACTGTCACAACATCTGCAAAAATTAAAGTGTGTTTCATGTAAATAAGCTATTTATCCAAGGGTAACTGGGGAGTATCGTATGCATATAGCATTTAAAGAAGGGACTAGTGGGCGGAGCTTGATTCCATGCAGCCGAAGCTGAGCTCAGTGCCCGACAGAATCCAGAAAAAGATTATTCTTGCAGCACAAATCATCAGTTAAGGTAACGTATGTACACGGACTACTGTAGATAAGATTAGGTTTCAGGGGAAAAAAAGCTTTGCAAAGATGTATAAGTTTTAATATAGATTTAATTTAATAATCTTAAAAATGAAGATTTAGAAATGACTGTTGAAAATTAAAAAAAAAATTCAAAAAAGTGTTTATATCACTAAATGGACATTTTGTAGAAGTATGAAAGTTTTTTTATGAAAGAATGTTGACATTTTTTAGAAGGATGAAAGTTAAATATCCAAAAGGAAATGATCCAAATGTCCTAAAATCTGCAAATATTCTGCAGTATTGGTCCATATCTGTTTAGCAGATCATTCTAAAGTTAATTCTTTATGTGTTACTGTCTGATTTCAGTCAGTAAGAAGAAAGAAATTTTTACCCTTATTTGACAGAAAATTTGTCCCAAGAGTTATTTTTTTTTATGCACAGTTACACACCCTTTACGACAACAGTGTGTATATGTACCTGTTTCTGTCTGCGGCGAGATCCCCACTGCAGAGATGTCAGAAGGCCATGACTGCAAGCGTTCGAGCGGTTTGGACTGTTGGTACGGTCCACACTGCGAAAGCGGCACTGACATCTGACTGTCGTAATCCGGCCTGACTGAAGCCTCAAAAGGACTCTGATAAGGGTTAGGTTTGGACCAAGACTGCACTGAGGACACCTGCTGAGGAAGATCTCCACCCCAGTTGGAACTAGATGCAGTCTGCAAGGGAGGATTAGAGTTAAGGTACGAGGGGAGGTTGGGCTGCTGCTCAGGGAAGTAGCTGCCATGTTTGTGGTAGTTTAACTCTTGGTCCAGTTTCTGCTCCAGGTTAGGAGGCGCGGAAGGATGGTCAGGGACGGCGTCCACTTGAAAGGCGCCCGAGGTCATTAAACTGAGGTCTTCCAAGCTTACTTCCACCGGCCCCAGTTCTGAACTCCTCAGAGGGGTGGGTGAGTCACCGGAGCGCTGCAGAAAGGACGGAGCCTCCAGTCCTGACACGAGGAAATTTAACATTAATATTACATAAATGTGGAAAAGCTTAGTAAAGATGCGACTACGATGTATTGATTTAAGTGTCGTGCAGCTATTTGGCATCTAATTTTTTAAAGTTCTTAAATTTTGTTAAACTTAAATATTGTTAAGTTAGAGTTTGACTGAACATTCAGGGATTAAGAGGGATGATCTACCAAAAAAAGAAAAATCTCTCCCCCTTTCACCAATTTTATCAATTCCTTCAATAAACACATTGAATTTAACTTTTATCAACTGTCTGATTAGCCTGAGCTCCCTGCAATAACAACAGGAAAAGAAAAGTCAAAACTCAAAGCTAAAATGTTTATTATTATTATTATTATTATTATTATTATTATTATATTAGCTTACTGGTCTTCACTTTTTTGTGTCGTTAACATTAATACTGAGCTAGAACAAGTACAAGTGAGAAAACTCCTGCCGAAGTGCTTCATTATAAGTATTCATACTACCACACTGTTGAGTTCTCGATTCTGATTGGCGAGAAAGTGGAGATTAATTTTCTATACCAGCATCTGAAAATCACAGGTTTACACTTTCTGTAACATGACAAGCTGAGGTTTTTATATTATTAACTTCAAAAGGGAGGAAAAAAGAGAGGCTGGCGAGGGAACGACTGTTTTTTGCCGCTATAATGTAAGTGAGAACAGGAACTTACTTGTTAAACAGCATTAAATGTAATGTAATTCTAAATGGATAAAAAGTATGACATGTGGTCTTTAATAAATAAAGAAAAGTAACTACTGTGTTGTTGATTATTTCTCTATGACAGCATGCCGCCAAGTGTTTTATTCCTCTTACATAAAGAATTTGGTTAAGGAAATTCTTCACCAAAACCTCATCTGCTTTTTCTTACTTGTTACAAAATCAGTGGGTTAAACAGGTGGGTTAAATGGGTTATCAGTGCCTTATAACATACAGATTAATAGTAAAATCATTCATATTGTTGTTAATTTGGAGGTCAGATTACCTGCAGCAATACCTCCCGGCTCTGTTGTCAGTGTTTTTAATTTTTCCAGCAGCTCCAATGGACCTTCATATAAATCCTGCATGAAAATGTGAAATAATGAAATAATATTCATTTCAATCACAATCACCAGTCTATCAGATTCACCTTCACAATTACTCATTGGCTGCACAGTAATCCACAGTTTTCACACACAAAACAGAAAATAGCGCCATCCCTTTATCACAATGTTCAGCTGTTCATAACGTTTCATTCTAATAGATTACTGTACGTGTAACTTGACTACAATATTGGAAACAGAGATACTGAGTAAAAGCCAGGTAAACCAGCCTTGAGAAAAATTTTCTGAATGTGAGTAAATAGAAATGTTCTCAAACATTCTCTAATAACTTGTAGGCCCACGCTTTGCCTTTATTACAGTCTCCAGTCTTTTATTGTCTCCTTGAGTTTTCAGATTCATATTGCATTCATGCTGTAACTCTGCTGAATTTTTTTTTCTTCAAACAATTCTCCTCTGTATGTCCTGTTACAGGATACACACATTTTATTTATTTATTTATTTATTTATTTATATTTAGCCTTTAGCAAATTCTTACAACTTCTTATTTTCACCCCAAACATAAGGGGTGTGTAAACTTTTGCACCCAGCAAGACTTACCTTAAGACTCTGCAAGTCCTTCTCAACATATTTTTCCAGGTTGTTCTTATAGAAAGGCAAAAATGAGTCATAGCTCTCTGTAGGAAAGAAAGAAAGAAACAAACAAACAAACAAAAATAAAGAAATTAATTTAATTAAGTATGGCAGATTTATTTTTAACATTGTTTACATGTTGTATACGATCACATGATGATGTACTTTCAGCACTTGGTCCATACAGGGCACTGTACAGACTCTCTAATCTCTAATGGTCTTCTATGAATTACTTTCACTACATTAATAGTGTGACCTATAATAATTAATACTACCCAAACCTTAAAAATTCAGGAAATACCATTTTTAAAATTATATTACATGCAAATAAACATCCAAAGCCCATACCTTTAAACCGGGGTCGTTTCTGAGGGTCATGTTCCCAGCATTTTTTCATAAGCGTGATGATCTCTTTTGGTGAATCACATGGAATAAGGCTCTCATCTGGACGGTCTCCTTTACGCACACACTGGCAGATCTGGTCTTGACTAATAGCATCTGGAAAATCAAGAACAGGACGATGCAAGCTCAGTGCAAAGGGAATGTAACACCAAAAACACAACCCATCACACAGTCATTTCCACTAATAAATATGCTGACAAAAAAAACAAAACAAAACATTAACCCTTCTAGTGAAGATCAGAGCCCAACCTGTCCGAATATTAGTCCTGTTAGTCACTCATATAGATCCATAAACAATTACAGGGCTTTTCTACAGCCTCCATGATGGCTCTGATGGCTTGTTTCTCGAATGTTCCTGATGCCCAATAGGTTATAGAGGGAGTGAACGACAAACCCTCTGTAGTCTTTTACAAGGTGTTCACACACTGCTGTCCAGTTTTGTTGACTTGAGCTGACTGAACCTTTACCTGCTTTAATAATCCAAGATTATCTTCCAGATCTTATCAGGAACATGGTGTTGCTTTAATGCTAATCTTACCACTGCTAAAGTCTGGTACTTTTTGTTACTGGTTAGAGGCCATTTGACGGACAAGCAGCCAGCCATAGAACTTTTCCAGAAGTTGTTGGCAAACGTAAGGAAATCTCATACACTAGCCACTAATTACTTCAAACAAACTTGGTGAACACAAGGGTCATTGTGTCAGGGTGTTAAAAAGTTTGAAGGAAGTGCATATACTAGGGTACACTCCGGTTACGATGCGATATGATTTGATTCACGATACTGGCTTCACGATTCGGTATTGTCATAATATTTTAAATGAAGAGAAATGATGACTGAAAAGACTCATTTTAAATTTCTAAATCATAAACAGTGCAAAACAGTATGCATTGTTTTGTCTGTATACAACTGCGAATTAAAAACTGCTATGTTGAAAATGTTCTGCATGTTCACCATATCTTAAAAATAAATAAAGTTATAAATTCTCCCAAAAATTTTAGCCATTAAATAAACAAAACAATCTCACCCTAATTTGAAAATGATTGATTGGGATGTACTGACTGGGACCTCTGGTGTTCAAACAGTGCAACTGCATCAGATGCATGATTAACAGAATGATAATATTGCACATTTCCACGATGCAACATTGTGTCGCTATGTATTGTTACACCCACAGTGTGCACACAAAGTGCAAATAACCAATCAGATTGCAGCCTTCAAGATTCTAAAGCTCGTGGCCAGAAAAGTGCACAAAAGATATCAGATGCTAGTCATACGCCACCTGATTGAGATATGGCGGCATTATACAGACCCAGGCATTATACAGACCCAGACACAGCACAGTCAGATCTCCCCTATTATCCAAGTCAGCTAAATAGTTTAGAAACTATTGGGTGGGCGATATGGCACAAATATCTGATTATATGTTTAGATAAATTGGCAGCAAACTAGTTGTGCCACGTAAAGAAAATAAAGGCAAAACAAACCAATGATTTCAATTATGTCTTAATTTATAATCTACACTGTAGATCTCATCATTTATTCAACGACTTGTTGAAGTACTAAAAAATACTACTGCTATCCTCGCTAATGATATCGAATCTATTCACAGGATGAAATTTAATACGATGTCCTGTGGCCATATTGCAGTCCATAATCTACTACTGGGAAGTACTGAGGTAATGAGGTACTGGGACAGAATTCCTGTCTGTGGATTGGTTATAAACGTAAACGTGTATTCACAATGTCCTATGTGCTATGTCACTTACTCTCATAAGGCTCCTGGCTGGCCAGAACGACCCACACCACAATGGCGAAGCTGTAAACGTCTGATTTTTCAGTGGAGCGAGTGTTGATGCTTTCCAGGTGCTCAGGAGCCATGTAGCACAACGTCCCAGCCGCCACCACACACGACCTCCTGCCTCCCCGACTCTGTCTGCGCGACTCCTCCCTCGTCAGCCGACTCCACGTCTGACATGTGGCCAGTCCGAGGTCTGCGATCTGACACGAAACACACACAAGATTAATCATTTCTGTGCTTCCTCCACATTAATGTTCCTCCAAACACCTCAATGAAAACCCTCAGTAATTTACAATACATGAAAAACAGAAACCTATTCATTTGCAAAAGTATAGAAATGAATGTGCAATAAGATTTTTAAAGGTAAATTTGTTATTCGTTGCTCTCTGCTTTTTGAAAGTTTTACTTCGTCTCTAAAAGCACACTTGTTTGGATTTACCAAATATGGTATGCTAAATATACATGTATTAAAAAAAGAAATAAAAAAACACTAATATATAGCTTTACTTTAAAACACTATTCTTTTTAATGCTCGTTTTTAATTAAGTAACTAATTCATTTTATTCTTAGCTTAGTTAGTTAGTTCATTTTATTTAGAATTTAGTTCAAAAATCTTACCATTTAAACTGTTATATCATAAAAGTGTCACTATTTTAGGACAAAAAAACATCAAAACCATCAAACCATCAAAAAAAACATCAGTCTTAAACATTACTGTACCTTTATATGGAAATGTTCATCAACCAGGATGTTTTCCGGTTTCAGATCCTTGTGAATCACTTGGTTGTCTGTTAGATAAATCATTCCCTCTAGGATCTCCAGAATTATCCTTCCTTTAATGGATATGGGAACACTCACCTGGTTTCAGCAATAAGAGCAGCATTAAAAATATTAATGTATAAGAAACATTTTAAGCAGATGATGTTCATTTAAATGTTTGACGTTGAAATGATGTTGTGTATATATATACATATGTATATACATACAGTACTGTGCAAAAGTCTTAGGCACCCAAACTTTGTTATAGATGTTTATTTTCTGACTTCTACATTATTGATTCAGTACAAAAAACATTTTAGATTCCTAACATTAGTTTTCCAGCACAAAATTAAATGTTACAGAAAAATGTTTGTAGGTCAGTAAAGAAAGCAGCAGATTCCATAAGAGACACTTTTCAGATAAAAACATAATGAAGGCTGCTGGGTTTCGCTGCAGAAATAAGAAGCGAGTCGACAGTCAAAGTCTCCAGAAGAACTGTGGCTGCTTCTGCAAGATGCTCAGTAACACTTCCAGCTCATTTCCGTATAAAACTGCACACACTGCACCTGAGATACTGTTTTTTTTTTTAAAAAGCGAAGGATCATCATATGAAATATTGACTTTGTTTCATTTATTACTGTTTACTGCTCTTTATAGTATTTTTTTAACGTAGAAACATTTAATTTCATTATTTTTGAAGGCAACTTTGCTCTACAGCATTTCTTTGCATGTGCCTAAGACTTCTGCACAGTACTGTATATATATACATATATATATATATATATATATATATATATATATATATATATATATATATATATATATATATATATATATATATATATATATATATATATATATATATAGATAGATAGATAGATAGATAGAGAGAGAGAGAGAGAGAGAGAGAGACTTTGTTACTAGACTTGAGTATTATTTTGGCATATTTATTCTTTTACATAATTACTTTTTCACATTTTTGTTTAGATTTTCAAAATATTCATTAGAAATCTTGAAGGAATCTTATTTTCTAATCCAGTACTTCCGACTGCTATACATCAGTCAAACTGGCTCAGTTTTGGCATAAAATCAATTCATCAATGTGGAAAAACGTGACACGAATCGTGACAATTCATCATCTCATGCTACACAATGTAGTTAGCACTATAGCTATCTCTGTGTTTGTCTGAATTTGGATACTCCATCAGACTGCAGTGTTGAACTTGAGGATGAGCGCCCCTGGCCCTACCTCAGTAAAGTGTTTCAGTACACTGGAGTAAGCAAAGACTCATATAGAATGAGGCGTCTCCTTTACCTCCCTAGAAGACGTGAAGTCCATCTAATTCAAAAAAGCATGTTGAAGTGAGTAGGTTTTGCTAATTTGCTAACATTAATTAGGTATATTTAAGTAAGTTAGCCTGTTTTTTTTTTTTTTGCTAATGCCAAGTTAGACTAGCATTGATTCCAGTACCTAATATAACAGGCTAAGCAGGAAGTCAAATTCTAGCTAAAGGTAAATATTGCTAACTTACACATATTGCACGATGGGTTCAGTCAAAATGGTGCAGTTGCTTTAAAACACATGAAAACATGACTAACGTAATTTTATCAGTTAAAAACGGTTACTTTTTTACTGTTTGAATACTTGACTACATTCAAAAGTAGCAACGTTTTGACTTTCCCTGGAGTACATTTTTGGCTGAATACTCTCACATTTAAGTGTGTGAGATTTCGACACATTATCTACACTTCCATTTCTCAGTCCATCTCTGGTCATTACTACTACTATTATCGTTCCTAGTTACTGTGCGTAAAGCAGAGTGGAAACTCTAGCACTGGAAACATCAGGTGTTTAGAGATTAATGAGTTTGGCGTTCTCACTTTCTGCAGCATGGCCAGCAGGTTGCCTTTAGGAATGAGCTCCATGACCAGCGAGTAGTCTCTGTCCTCCAGAATGACCCCCAGCAGCTTAACCACGCGCTCGTGTTTCAACTTGCTCATCAGACGGCCTTCCTCCAGCAGAGACGACTTCTGCCTGCATGCATAACAAAACACATGCCACTTAAATAAATCCTACATCATCACCATCATCATCCTCATCATCATCATTATTATTATCATTATTATTATTATTATTATTTTATAGTGTGTGCATTGACCTGTGTGAAGTCAGCATTCAGTATAAAATTAAAATAAAACCATTCATACATGATATGCCATAAAATTATTGTTCGTGCCTTTTCATTTTTTTAATAACGTTATATATTATTTATTAATGTAAGACAATGGCCAAGAGTGACAGCACAAAGAATTGAATATATAGTATATATTAATATGTAAAATATATACAAAACATTAAGAAAATGAAACACAAATCAGCACAAAGCTGACAATTTAACAACATTTTTAGATTGGATGTTTGAATGAAATATAATTAAAAAGGAATTAATTCATTAATTAATAATTACTTTTTTATTCTTTTTTTTTTTATTCAAAGAACAGCACACACACACACACACACACACACACAAATACAGATACAGTTTGCATCACCGCACATACAGACCGGAGCACTATGACACAAATCACATTTTTCTTTAAACTTTTGGTTCCCCAATTCACACTTTCGTTTCCACACAATGTAATCTAGTGGTTGTTTGAGGAACAGTGGAAGAACCACAGGAGCTGACAAAACAGCCTCAGAGATTTAAAAAAGGGAAGCAAAACACTTGAAAAGTTGCTGACTGAATGAAACATTGTCTCATGATATCTGTGACCTCCATATGCAATATCCCCACTGTGGGACAAATAAAGGAATATCTTACTCTTACTTACTCTTACTCTTATAAATACAGTGCCTTGAATAAGTATTCACTATGCAGCAGCACGTCCTGCTGCTGAGGATGGCTCCACATGGATGGCATGAAGGTATGAGATTACTGTGGATGGTGCCACTTAGGAACCATGAATATGGCTCTGGAGTGTAATTGATACAGATAGTTTTGCTACAATGGCTAAGGATGACAATTGCTTTAGGAATGCACTTCCAATGAACTGTTTTGCACTCATGTCTACATCAGTGAACAGGTGATCACTTCAACAAAATAGACTTCAAGTGAAATCTATAATAACTTTTCGTGGTTACACAATTGCACTTTCTGACCATGTAGTACACAGTTATAGAAAGGAATTATTTATAATTGCACTATTCTGTGTCACCAAGATAAAGTGAAGTGACGTGACATGTAGATGAGGATGGGTTCCCTTTTGAGTCTGGTTCCTCTCAAGGTTTCTTCCTCATATCGTCTCAGGGAGTTTTTTTTTTAATAAATTTAAAATCTATATCCTAGATTTATATATTTCTCTAAAGCTACTATGTGACAATGTCCATTGTTTAAAGTGCTATACAAATTAAATTGAATCGAATTGAACTGCAGCAATATTTGGTTGCTACACCAGCCGTCAGTGAGAACATCACATCAGTCATTCTGAGATGACCAAATTTAACACGTGTTAAATTTGTGCAATATTGTGACGAAAATCATACAGACCTTAAGTAAACACAACAAATCTGTTCCTTAGTTTTACTTCTGTAGCACTTTTAATCATAGTCACAACGCAGATTTACAGAAATCCACACATAGATTTAGATCCCTACTGCACAAAAACACCATGAGACGACATGAAGAAGAAACCTTGAGACTCAAATTAAAAGATATGTTGTGTCTTGTTGTAACTTGTCTCGGCTGGTCTGGTCCTATTTAGTCTGGTCCTGTCTGATCATGTCTGGTCTTATGCTGTTTTGTCATGTCTGCTCTGGTCATGTCTTGTCCCAGTTTGTCATGTCTTGTCTGATTTTGTCTTTTCTTGTGTGGTCTTGTGTAATGTAGACCCCCAAATTCTCACTGAAAAAGTGGTCCTGTGTCTTCTCTGGCTTTGTCATTTGTGGTCTTGTTTTTTTTTTTTTTTTGTCTGATCCTGTCTGATCTTATCTTGTCATTTCTGGTCTGAACGTGTCTGGTCCTGTCTGTTCTGGTCTTGACTGGTCTTGACTGATCATTTCTGGTCTGGGCTAGTCCTGTCTGGTCTCACCTTGGTAATTTCTTGTCTTCACCTGTCTTTTTTCTGGTTTTGTCATTTTTAGTTTGTTCTTGTCTTGTCTAGTCTGGTTTTGCTTGAGTTTGTCTTGTATCATAACCAGTCTTGTCTGGTCTCGTTTTTTTTTTTTTTTTGTCATTTTCTATCTGGTCTTGTCTTTTCTTGTCTTGTCTTGTGTGATCTTTTCTCCAGCTGATTTTGTCCAATCTGGTGTCAACTGATTTGGTCTTATCTTGTCTTGTCTTATCTGGTCCTGTCTTTTCTTTTCTTATTGGTCTTGTCTTTTCTGGTTTTGTCATTTCTGATCCGGTCTTGTTTTTTGTGTGGTCTAATCTCATCTTGTGTAATCCAAACACACAAATACTCACTCATTACGTGGTGGTCCTGTGTAGACCGTCTTCTGCACCACATGTCCCAGCGTTTTGTGGTAGCACAGAAACACCTCCCCGAACCCGCCGTAATCCAGACGCTCCTTCTTGATGAGGTCTGAGGACTTCATGATGTCCAAGTTCAATGCCATGGTTTCACTGCTTAATGCGACATGGGCCAAATCCCAAAAGGCTCCCTGCTCCCTGTGGTCTATAGGTGCACTTTATAGGGGATAAAATAAGAGCATCTACATATTATAACAATGCAATTGGGATTCAGCTACTTCAGTTACATTTTTTTTAACCTTTAGTGGTGTCTACAACACAAAAACATCTCAAAAGTAAACAAAAATCACTTCAGCACAACAGTATTTTGATGCATTTAGTAAAATATAGACATGTATACAAAGGCAACTGTGTCTTATACAGCATCCTAGACAAAATTTACCTTAATTCCAACTTGTCTTTTCACCTAATTTTTTTTTACATTTTATCTCCTATAAATAAAAATAAACAAGTACTATAGTGTCTATAACCAATGATGAGCGCTGGGGACAGGAAGACAGATGCATCTCCCTGAAACTGTACCACGTGAATTCAAGTAAAAATCATATGAATAATATGTGAGAAATCACAAGTGGAAAAATAAAACCACATGCCCTAAATGTGAAAAAAATAATGTGAAAATAAAGGAATTGTGAAAAATCACATGAGAATAAACAAATCATGTAAAAAAAAGTTTATGTGAAAGTAAACAAATCATGTGAAAAGAATCATGTGTGAAAATAAATGAATCATGTGAGATAAAACACATATGAATATAAATGAATTGTGAAAAATCAAACGAATCACGTGAAAATAAATGCATTTTGTCGAAAAGAAATGTATGATGTGAAAAGTATCACATGTATGAATAAATGAATAATGTCTAAAAGAATCTCGTGTGAAAATAAAGAAATGGTGTGAAAAGAATCACATGTGAAAACAAATGAATCATGTGAGAAAAACACATGTGGATATAAACTAATTGTGAAAAATCCCAGGAAAATAAACGAATAATTTCTAAAAGAATCACATGTGAAAACAAACAAATGGTGTGAAAAGAACCACATGTGAAAAAAAGAAAAAAGAATAAATGAATGATGTCAGAAAGGATCACATGTGAAAATAAACAAATCGTGCAAAAAATCATGTAAAAACAACCAAATGATGTCAGAATCACATGTGAAAATAAAGAAATAGCGTGAAAGGCATCACATGTGAAAACAAACGAATCATGTGAGAAAAATCACATGTAAAAACAACCAAATGATGTGAAAAGAATCACATGTGAAAATAAAGAAATGGTGTGAAAAGCATCCCACGTGAAAACAAACGAATCATGTGGAAAAACAAGCACATAAAAATAAAAACACATGCACTACATGTGAAACCTATCATGCAAAATGTCCAAACTACAAAATCAGGTGTAAAGTTCACATCTGGAACATGTAATCATTCACAGGTGAAGCTCGTGCCACTTTTCTGTAAGTTATAATATGAAATAATCCGGGTTACAGGCACTATCTAGGAAATGCTCGGTTTTTGACGCACAAAATGTGTATGTGTGTGTGTGTGTGTGTGTGTGTGTGTGTGTGTGTTGTCTGTGAGTCATGTAGTGGAGAGCTCAGAGCGGAAGTGGAAAGCAATGGCAGTAAAAGAGAAGAAAAAGCGGACATGAAGCATGTGAAAAGGTTGAAGCTTTAAAACTTGAAATTCATAATAACAGGGAAAAATGAATGTCTATAAAACCATGACAAGAGATTTTACTGAAATAATCTAATCCCTTGAGGTTTGTTCTTTTTTTTTTGTTTTGAGC